>NW_026612903.1:0-25000 GCF_029582105.1 Oenanthe melanoleuca | reverse complement strand
AGGTCAGAAAGGATTTGTCAATCTGTCTGCAGACACATTGTAAACCCAATACTTTTTCAGTTCTCAAAGAGTTGGATATTCCTTAGTGCCTGTGGGGACCATTCCTAGTCCTGTGGGAGCACCTGGCTCTGGGTATGGGGGTGTGTGCTGTGGGAAGATTGCTACTGCACAGCCTGCCCTAAGTTTTATAATATGGCAGATATATTCAAATGAATATTTTTATGAGCATAAAGCAAAATAGAGTTATATATATATATTATATATATATATACACACACACACACACACCCCTGTTTTTTCCCCCTTTTGCCTGGCGTGATGCTGGACTAACAGTTGCCCCATGATCCTGCTTTCCTGGGTAGCAGGCAGGCCAGGTCACTCAAGTGATGTGTTTTAACTGAATGGGTTGCTTATTTCCTGCTGGGACAGCTGCATCCCACCTGCTCACTCATTTGACTTCCTCTACAAGGCTCTTGCCTGTGTGCTGTGCCTGGGGCATCAACATTGCCTTTCCTAGAGCAGTGCTGCCTGTACCAGCACATCCCATTTTTTAAGCATTTATGACCCCACTTGGTTACATAATTATCCTGCTGATACCATGCTTTATGGTTTTTAAGGACAGATGAGGTTTGTTGCTGGCAGAAGGGCTGCCTGGAGCAAAGCTTCCTCAGGCAGTCCGTGCAGCACTTCCCTGGGAACAGCCAGTTCCCAAGAGCAGCACGTGCTGTGGATTGACAGTGTTGTTTGCCCATAGCCAGGTTGCCTGTGGGTGGAAAACACCGGCTCTACGAGCTGATGGGTCTGTGCCAGCAGCTGTTCACACTGCACCAACAGAAATGTTCTCATCTAACGCAAAGTCAAGCTAATACCCATCTCAGGTCGCTGTTAGAGGTGATGATTTTGTTCAGGGTTTTCCTCAGCCCTCCTCTCTCCCTGGGAAGCTCCCGGCTCCCAGGGAGCTTCTCAAGCAGCGTTGGTGTTGCTGGAGGTGGGATTGCTGTCAGAGGCTTCTGAAAGGCGCCTGGGGTGATGTGATCCTGCACCCCAAGTCTCCAGCAGCTGCCTCTTTGGCAGATTTCCTGTTTGGTTTTGTACGGGAAAATGCATTTGCAGAGACCTGGGGCAGGACAAACAGGATTGAAGTCTGGCAGCCTTCTTCCCTAAGGCAAGAATTCCCAGCTCTGCCCCAGCTGGGAACATGTGTCAGCCCCTGAATTTTTAACGAGCTTCTGCAGAATTGAATTGTGATGGCTGGGAAGGGTTGGGCACCGTGCCCAGGCTACAGCCAGCCAAGGACAGCTCAGCATGTGTGGGGCTTCTCCTGGAATTGTGTCTGGCCTGGGCATGGGTCTGGCACAAGTCAGCCACTCAGGGAAATGGTGCATGTTTTGGGTAGGGTTGGGTACCAAGTGAGGATCTTTCATAAAGCCCATCTCCTGCCACAGAACTTTTCAGGAGGCAGAAAAGGAGATGCATTACGTTTGAGGGTTGTGATGGGGTGCAGGAGGAGAAATTTCAGTGTTAGGGGCAAAATCTGAAGTGCTTTTGTAGTTAGGAAGTGAGGAAATCTGGTTTGATGGACTCCCTTAAGACCTGAATTTGCCCTGTATAATTTAATCTCAAAATGAGATGTGGGGGAGCCTTACAGGTCCCTGCCCAGCTGAAGTGCAAGCATTTCCTGATGTCTGTTTGTTTCTCAGGCTGTTAATTCTGAAGGACTCAAGTTTCTTCCTGGCCACCAGTGCAAATAATGGTGATCTTACAAGTTGCAGACACCCTCTGGCAAGGAATTAATCCTGGAACCTCAGTTTCACTCATCAGGGCACTAGCAGGAATTGGTCCTTGCTTGCAGGACGGCTTTGAAGGTGAGGAGTTGAGTCTGGCCATCCTTGAAGAAAGGCTAAGTGTGGTGAGAGCTTCTGCACCCCAAGAACTGCATGAAGACCATGCTTTGAGAGGCTCCAGCTCTTCCCTTTCAACCTCTGCTTGTGAAATATTTGTCATCTCTTGGTATGGGAGTCATTATGATGCCATAAGTGGCTACTTAGAACAGAGGCTGGGTAGAGTTAAAGGAATAAAGCAGGGATTTATTAAAAGGCCTTCAAAGGATACACCTTGGGCAGTACAAGAGCCTGGCCATGGATCCACTCAAGATGAACAGTGGGTCATGAGTTTTCACACTTTTACAAGTTTTGGTCCATTGACATATTGAAGTTAATTGTCCAGTTACAGCTTCAGGTTATGAAGCCCCATCCTCACAGATTGCTTCCTCAGTTTGATGTGGTTAAACTTTTTGGGCCCGAAGCTGCAAGTGTCCTTGGTTCTCAGGCTGGAAAAGGATTGTTTTGCCTGACTGAACTGTGAGAAAATTTGCTAACACCACATATGATGTTCAGTCATATACTAATGCAGTATAGAATCTGGAAAATATGAAAGATTAAGGCATCAGTTAGGTGGAGGAGATGTTTTTACACAGCTCAGCTGCCAGTGCAGAATTGGGATCCTTGGCACAGGACTTCATGGAAGGATCCTGGCATGACCATGAGATACTGTCTTCTCTTCCCCTGGTTCTGTGCCACTCATCATATGCATCACTCATGAGGAATGAGGCTGTGTGAGCAGAAACACAGCATCCCTGTTAGCATCCTTCTACTATTAAAATGATGGGAGCAGCCAGATGAGTGCCTTCAGTCTCCTTGCAGTGGTTTCAGGCACATGGAGGAAATTCTCCATTAGACACTGTCTTCTTTCCCCTCCCCTCAAAAAGAAAGGATTTTATTAACAAAGTTATAGTTTTCTTTAATTTAATTTTATCAATGAATGGGTAGGATTATAGAATACCCTTATTTTTCTAAATGCTATAATTAGGGCACAAGTGGACATGGCTGTTTATGGTCCAGCAAGGAGGAAGGTAAAGCTGCTGAGAGGACTATGAGTTAATGTTGGGGATAGGCTCAGCAGTGCTGCCTTAAGCTGTCTCACAGGCTTCTACATGTCCTTTCCATCCAACTTTTTACCAGAACCACTATTTCTAACACTGTGCTGTAGCACTGCAGGACTTGAGGATCTCTCAGACCTTGCAGACCAGAAGCTCTGCACAGATACCTTGAGAGCTGCTGCTAGGGATATTTCTCTGATTTACACCATGGGTCACTGGCCAAAGCCAGGTTTAGTTTGTCTCAGCCAAGAAAAAGCCCCAGAAAAGGTTTGGGAATTGGAATCAGCCTTTCCACACTTGATACTTATGTGATTGAATTTTAAAGCTTGCACTATTGTGTATCAGGTTTCTGGATGCTTGTGTTTGTACATGCTGTCCTCTGTCAGACTGCAATGCTGGTGGATCTGTTTTTAACCACTTTTCTAATTCCGAATTGGTATGAACTGTAACATGAATTGCCTTGATTGAGATAAAATTTTGGAAAACAAAAAGAAGTTTTAACTATGTCCATCTGTACCAAATTGGTGGGGCTGGTGGTTCAGGGAGATTTGGAGCTTTTCTTACCCTAGTCTTCACTGAAATCAGGGTTGAGATTGTTGTTTTATTTAAAGCTTGCAGCCTTCAGCTTTGATGTATGTTTTAAAAGGAGAAGCTGTCAGTAACCTCACTCTTGTGGTGGCAGAAAATCCCACTGGATTGAGGATTGCCCTCCTTTAGGTCTTGACAGCAAAGAAACTAGTTGTGCCCTAGGGCTGGCCTGGAAAAGGCCATGTCCAGGTGAACCCCAGTGTTGTGTTAGCCCCCAGGGATGGGGACCATACACATCTCTAGGGTTGTGGCCCTATTTCTACAGACATTCACCCAAAAAAATGTTTGTCAACACCAAGTCTGGGGATTTGCTAGTCCGTGCTGCTCTCAGAGGACACATACTTCAAGACTGTTTGTAGGGGATGAGAAAGAGGAGCCTTTTCTCAGCTTCCCTTGGGCTCTCCAGAAGGTCCTTCTGACTGTCCCCACTGTCCCTCCCTATGGTTCCCCTTTTCAGATGGCACTGACAGCAAGGACATGGATGGAATAGGGGCCAGGAATGGAGCATGTGAGACTCATTTAGGAGCCTGCCTTGCCCCACATCACCCCCTTTGCCCCAAATAATATTTTTCCTTCCCTTTCCATTGTCACCTCACAAGCCGTAGCTGCCTTATGCCATTGTACATCACTAGCAGTGGCTATCCCATACAGCATGGAATGAGGGTTAAGAGGGACTTCATTTCACTCCTTTTGCAATAAAAGACATTTTACCAATGTTTTTCCTTTGACTTCTTCCTTGGGTGTGAGTGCCAACCATACACTTGGCTGATGATCACATGGGGATGAAGCTGGTGCTGCTGAAGATCTGTGGGCAACTTGGCAACTTAGAGCAGTCACAGCCTTGCAGGATATCCTCAGTGATACAGAGGTTCTCCTAGGTATCAGTGCTTTGGGTTTGAGTTTGGTTTACATCCTCCCAAAACCTGGTGCAGTGTGTAGAGAGCATTTCTGAGGCTCACCATGGACGTGGGGACAGTGAGTGGGGTCAGCTCCGTGCTGGGTCTCAGCTACATGGCTGTGCTTGAAAACACATCCACAGCTATGCATTGCACATGGAGGAGTGTTAGTGGCAAAATTCAAACCCCAGAGGAGCTACAGCAAAAGCTAAATTTGTTGCAAGCTGGATTTCAAGGAGGTGCATATGGGTGATAGCAGAGCAGTGGCTGCTGGCCCAGGAGACCCAAGCTGTGAGTGTGTCCACACCTGCCTGAAATCACAGATTAAAAGTAAGAAAAGTAAGAAAAAAGCAGGCAGGCAGAGCCCAAGGCTGGTGGTAACTGTGGTGAAAGGACAAACTGACAGCAGCAGAGTTCCTTTGGGAACATGGCCAGGCTGGTAGCCTCAGGAAAAAATACAACCTTCTCTATCTGGGTGGAGGCTGCCAGCCTGCAGATCCCCTGTGCCGGGAGAGCCATAAAAATGGTTTGTGCTGACACAAAATCCCAGAGGCCAAGAAGAGAAAAACAGATTTTTATTTGTTTGAGTTTTTTATTTTGCCTGTAGGGCTGGGTGTTTTTTAGCTCAGCAGTCATCAAAGAAGGCAGTAAACTCCCCCTGCCAAAAAACAATCAGCCTGTGGTGAGCCTGGTTCTGGAGGAGAATCTCACGTCACCAGCACCTCTATCAAAGAGCACTGGGAGTGTAAAAGATCTACCAGGACTGCTTGTTAGCAAGGCAAACAAGATATCCTTCCAGCAGCACAGATCCCCTTTGTGGCAGGAGGGTGTGGAGAGGTGGCTGTGCTGCCACCTGCTCACAGGGTACCTCCAGCACCTGTCCCCTATAGACTCTTGTGGCTCAGCTGGGCAGTCAGGAAAGACACTGAGGGACAGATTGGAAAGGGATGGGGGAGACATTTTACAGCAGTGGGACCAGGCATCCCATGTCATCCCTGGAGTTTGTAGGAAGTCTCAGTGTCTCCTGGTTTTTTCCCCATCAGCCTGTGGTGCAGGTGGGTGGCAGAGCTGTGTGTGCACGCAGAGCACATTGATCACAGGGGCAGAGGTACTGTATGAGGGTGGTGGAGTCTGGCTCGCTTTCTCAGCACTGTGGGCATGAGCTTTGCAGAAATTTTTTTTTTGTCCAGCAACCAGAGCCAGAGGAATTTTTCTGGGCTGCCTTGGGATCCTCTTGTTCCCCCAAGACTAGATGTGGGGGACTGTTTGGGGCTTCAAAGCAGCAGTTGTAGAAACAGTTTCTCAGCTTTGGGGAAGATGCCTTGCTGGAAACTACTATCCTGGTATGGGAGAAAGCCCATGGTAAGGATTCAATGGTACCCTGTTAAACCTGAGCACAACTTGCAGACTGACCATTTCTTTCCTTTTCACATCCCATCACAGGATTAAGGCTGGTTTCCCCTCTCCACTGCCACACTATTAACAGGATTATTGTGATTCCAGCTGCTTTCAGGAGCATCTAAAAGATGTTCTGGCTCATCCCACTTGGCACTGCTATATGTCAATGAAGGACATCAAACAAGCTCTTGACTGAGTACAATGCTCCCCGGACCCATTTTGTTTGCTTTTTGTACGGAGCAGCCCTGGGGCAAGCCCCTAAAAAAAGGAGCTTTGTTTTGCCCGGGGGACACACACAGCTTTACCTCCCAGGTGCCCATTGGAAGTGTGCTGGAGCCAGCAAAGTGATCTCTCTCTTGCTTTGGGAAGGCACGTTGCAGTCCAGAGATCCCTGGACTCTCTTAAAACTGCTCTGTCATGTCAACCTAACATTTCTTTTTGCTTAAAAACAGCAGGAAACATTGGACCAAGAATGGGGAGTGTTTCACAGTCAGCCTGGTTACCCCAAGCCTTCAGGAGCTCCTGAGACACCTTCCTTCTGGAGAGGTCACCTCTATAGGCAGAAGGATACAGAAGGATCCACCTGTCATGGACATTAGCACAGGATGGGAAAACATTCTCAGTGGGGAAATTGAGGCAGCTGGGTACTCAGGCTGGTTTGTTAATTGTCTGAACTCTCTGAGGAAGCCAAGTTCTCTCCTGGCACCTGACAGATTACACCCTTTGTCCTAGACATGGTCCTGAAACACATATGGATTGTACTAAGTATAAACCTTGCATGACTTGGTACTAGGATTTAATCTTGACTGGCATGAGATATCACCACATTTTACATACTTAGCTGAATGCACACTGTGGACATGGTCCTCAGTAATTTATAGAAGGGGGAAAATAGCTGCCACAGCACTAGCAAGTGCTGTAGCTCTCTTGCTGCTTAGATAGCTCAGACCATGGGAAATGCAAACTCCTAACTCCTGCATCAGCTCCCATCTGATATGCAGGCTGCAAATTGGGTGCCTTCCTCTTCAGGATGACCACAGACTTCTTTTTGTAAGAAAAAAACACCAACAACTTTGCTGCAGCAGCCACCTATGCTAAGCACATGAAATTCTCAATGTCCCAGGGGATCATCTGTGAAACTGGGTAACAATGGAGACCATGTAATTGCCATGGACAGAAGCATGCATGGCACCTTCTTGGTGGGAAAAGATTATGAGCAGAGACTGTGTTTCTGCACAATACACTTGAGACAATGCAGTAACAAAAACGCCTATCCAATACATTTTAATAAATTATTGTAGAACACTTGCCATACCAAACAGAGGTCTCAGTGTCTCCTTCAAATTTCATTCTGAAATATTGCTATATTAGAAATCATTAAAAGTCCCTGGTCATTAAAGCCATTGGTAAACTCATCACTACTCTACTGCATAACTGAAGAGGATCCTGTTAGGAAACCCAGAGGAAATAGGCAACTTCATCCAGGTCAACGGGATAGTCGGTGAGCAGCACTGGGGTCTTCTCAAACAGCTCCCCCTTGTAGCTGCGCCACTTGCCCGCTGGCAGGTAGACATCCCGCTCCTGCTTGCCCATCTCCAGCACAGGAGCCACCATGAGGGTGTCCCCAATGAGGAACTGGGAGTCGATCCGGTGAGTGGCCTCGTCGCGGGGCGAGATCCACCAGATGGGACGGATGATGGGGTCGCCCGTGTCGGTGACCTCCCCGGCCAGCTCCAGCAGCAGCGGAGCCACCAGCAACTCGTGGAGCTCCATGAACTTCTGCGCAATTTCCACCACCTCCTTGTCGTAGAGCCAGGGCGGGATGGAGAACTGCATGGAGGGCATGAAGGCAGACAGCTCCAGCCAGCGCACGTACAGCTCCCGGTCAGGGATCTCCACTGCCCCCTCCGTCTTGTTGGGAAGGAAGTTCCCTCCAATCATATCTGGCAGTACAAATGGGTACCCCAGCATGCTGATGGTGAGGACAGTGGGGATGAGGGACTTGAGGCCGAGCTCGTAGCCCCAGACGGAGTCGCGGTCAATGATGCGGAAGAAGCAGGAGATGTTCTGTGACTGGTAGCCCACCCGCACCTCGGCCAGCTCGTAGAAGGGGATGGCCATCTCCGTGTAGCGCCGGGACCAGATGCTGGGGTCCGACAGTGGGCGGAAGGTGCTGAACTGCTTGGGCAGGTAGCTGGTCTCGCCCGCGTCAAACTTGAAGGACGAGATGCCGTACTTGTGCTGGAGCTGGCGCAGGTGGCTCTGGAACCAGTTGCGGGCTGCTGGGTTGGTGAAGTCCAGGATGGCCCCGATGCCATTCCACCACTCCACCATGGCTGGCAGCCGCCCCAATGGCTCCTTGATGAACAGCTGACGCTCAATCCCCACTTCATAACTGGGAGAATCTATGTGTATAAAAGGATGAATCCACAGAGTGACCTTAAATCCATCTTCCCTCAGCTTTGCAAACATCTCTGTTACATTGGGGAACTTGACAGGGTCAAAGTCAAAGTCCCCGTAGGCTTGGGTGTACATGTCATCAATCTCAATGTGGCTGCAGTTAAAATGGTATTTCTTAATGTCTCTTGCAAATTTTAGAACTTTATCCTGATTTATATCTTTTTTGTAGAGGGCCCACGTGGACCATATGGGGTACCGGAAGGCGTTCTCAGCAGGGATCTTGGAGGGCTTGTTGAAGTACCTGCGCACCATGTACTTGTGGATGGAGGTGACGTCGGAGCCCACGCAGACGCGGTAGCTGAGCTCGGGGAAGGGCTGCTGGCCCGGGGGGGGCTTGTAGGGCGAGTCCTTGTAGCGCGCCTGGAAGAAGAGGGCGCGCTCGGTGGCGTTGAAGCCCAGGTGGAAGGGCACGGAGTCGTTGATCTTGATGGCTGCCGCCTTGGAGGAGAGCCAGTAGCGCTCGAGGATGCCGCCAAAGCTGTCGCGGAAGGAGTAGACGTCGCTGGTCACGTAGGGCACGGGCTCCTGGTAGCCGGCCAGGCGGATGGGCCAGTGCTGGGTGCTCATCTCCGAGCCCCCGTACCAGTGGGCGTCCTCCCAGAACATGGTGTGCTCCACGGCCGGGCCGGCCGCCAGCTCCTCCCAGCGCACGCGGTAGCACATCACCGTGTCCTTGGGCTTCACCGTCTGGATGAAGAAGTTGAGCGGCCCCCGGCTGGAGCGCGAGCAGCTCAGGATCTCGCCCTCCTTGGAGCACGACTCCAGGTCCAGGCTGCCCGAGCGGAAGGCCAGCCGGAACACCACCTCCCCGTGCTGGTTGCGGATGACGAAGCCGTCCGCCCGCAGGTCCATCAGCTCCGTCTTGAGCCGCTCCGCCTTCCTCAGGGACACCGTGTAGTAGCACCAGGCCACCACGGCAGCAATGAACAGGATGAGGCCCAGCAAGATGGCGCCCAGCATGGGCCTCAGCTCCTTGGAGGGCTTCTGCTTCACTGGTGTGACAACTTCTGTCAAGTGCCTTTCTTTGGCTTCCCCCTTTGGAAAGTTTCCATGTTTCCCTGAGCGGTGGGTAATCTGAGTGTCCATTTTTCCTTTGCAGCCTGAATATCTGCTTAGCAACTTTGCTGCTGAATTCTTTTAGTCCAGCTGGTAAAGAGAAAATCCAAGATGCTGCATGAAGCTGTTCACAATGTCCTTTCCAAAGCTTGCCTGCTCACACCTGCAATGGTTTTTCATAAAACAGAGAGTTATAAACACCAAAAAAACCCAATTAAATCTTGCTGAGGCCGCAGCTCCTCTGCTCTATTTGCAGCCCACTGTCTCTGGCTCTGTCCCTGCCCTCTGGCTCTGCCCCTGCCCTCTGGCTCTGGCTCACTTTGCTCTGCAGTGGCAGCCTGCTCACTGGCAGCTGTGTTGGGCTTTTTTGGAGCATGTCTGTGCCAGGATTCCTATGATCCTCTCTAGGCTGCAGCCTTGCTTTCAGAGCAAGGATGAAGGGATGAAAGTCAGACTAGAGCCTGGAGGAGAATGGGGCCAGGGGAAAGGGGATGGTACCTGAGCATACAAGCTGGACATCACAGGCTGATCTGTGTTTACATTAATTATGAGCCCTGCTGGATTTCCTCTCCTGCCCACAATCTCTCTGCAATAAACACAGGCAGAAAATTGCTGTGCTGAAGTCTCCAGCTTCTACTTGCTGTTCCCCACCACAGCCCCAGGGATGCAGCTGGTGAGAGATGTTTTATCTCCCTGCACTTTGCTCCTTCCCTGGACTGCATGGGGGTGTGGGAATGTGTTTCTCTTTCCCTTCAACTGCCTGCCCTGCTACCTATTCCAAAACCATCATCCCAGGAAAGCCCCTCTGGCCCTTGCAGAGGAAAAAGGGAATCTTCCACTACGTCTCTCTCTCTGTCTTCTTATTATCATTCAGCTCTCCTAATTTATTACAGCTCTGTAGTCCTGGGCTCATGCCAGGCAAGATGCTATACTGCAGTGGGGCTGGAAGATGTTTTGGTACAGAGTATGAGGATAGGTTTATTAAATTGAAGTTGTTGCAAGACCAGTACTACATCAAAGCCTTGTTTTGCTGAGAAATCCACAGAAGGTGACATGTTCCAGCTGCATCAAGGATGACCAAGCCAGCTAATGCAGCACAGCTGAGCATCTACTGCCAAAAAAAACACAGGCAGGAGAAAATGAGGCTGGTGGCTTGAGGCAATACATTCTGTGCAACCAGGCTTATGGCTCCCCTGGCCCCTTCCTGGGGTCTGTGTGATCTGACAGGATGAAAACTTGAAGGACCAGCCTATATGGAGAGGGGGGAAGGGAGCCAGTTTGCTCATCTGAGCTGTGCCCAGCAATAAATGGCTGGGTGTATTTTCCTGTGTCACCATGACATCAGTATCCAAATATACAGAGATGACACCCAGGCAGCCATTAAAAATGCCAGAGGTCACCAAGTTTTGGATCCCAAACCACCCAAATTAACTGCCTGGTTAGTTTTTGAAGTGCATTCTTGGGATGCACTAGAAAGCTGAGAAAAAGAGCTGGAGTACATAAAATGTTCTCAGGCAAGCCCTGGCTGGGGGAGGAGGGGAGGAAAAGGAAGGCTATTGCTGCCCCAAAGAGATGGTGATCCAGGACATGGCTGATTTAGGGGAGCAGGTTGGATTACACATGCTCAGGGCACTCTGCCAGCCCCAAAGTGCTCAGACCTGGCAGCCTCCCAGTGCTGCCTGGCTCCTGACACGGCTCTGCAGCTCCAGCCCGGGTGGTTTCCAGTATTTTTGCAAAACAACATTTTCACTTTGAAGGTGTTATTATGTACTGGGTCAGTCTTAAGTTGCTGGCTTCAGAGCTTTCTTCCTCTTCTTCCTTCCTCCTTTCACCTTCCCAGCCAGCCTGGAGACAGGACTCTCTTTTAAGACAAACTGCACAATTTTCTAGGATGAAAAAATAAGGAATTGAAAGAGAAGAGTTTCTTCTTTCATATTTCTTATTTCTTATTTCTTATTTCTTATTTCTTATTTCTTATTTCTTATTTCTTATTTCTTTTTTTCATTTTTCTTTTTCCATTTTTCTTTTTTCTTCTTTCTTTCTTTCTTTCTTTCTTTCTTTCTTTCTTTCTTTCTTTCTTTCTTTCTTTCTTTCTTTCTTTCTTTCTTTCTTTCAACACATTAAAACCCTCAAAAAACATGGACACCATGACTCAAAAATCTGTCCAAGAATAAAGGATGTGAAGGAAGTTTCCAAGCTTTCTATGCAATGATTTCACTTCTAGAGAATTGCTCTAAATCCCTTGATTTCCCCAGGAGCAGAAGATCAGGGGCAGAAAAATCGTATACAAGCAAGCGGGAACTCCTGAGCCGAGCCATCCTGTCTCCAGGGTTTCTTGGGCTTTCCTCACCCCTATGATTTCGTGGGATGCCATGTTGATACCCCAGCACTGCCCCTCACAGAGAAGAGGTGATGATGAGATGTGAGTGGTCAATGGGGAGAGCAGACTCCAGCACTTCTGGAGGCAGCACAGGATGAAATTGGGATTCCTAGCATAGATTTCACCAGGGTAGAAGACTTTCTGAAGCTGCACTTCCATCCTTTAAGACTTATGTCTCTGGAAAGCATTAAACATCTGCTGGCCTAGCTGGCAGCCTGAGTGATGCCCAGGGGTGATGAGAAGGACTTTTGCTAAGGTGTGCACAGAGGTGACCCAGAGCCCAGATCCAGCCCTATCCTTGCTCCATCCATGGGATTGTGGCATCACAGAGACCCTTAACTGTGAATATTTAACTGGTCCTTGCAAAGCCTTTCTGCTCTGGTGAGTGCTTTATTAACCCACCCACAGTGCAAGTGGTCCCAGACCAGGGTGGGGTGAATTCTCCCACAGAGCCCTGGAAGCAAGATGTCCCAAAGATACCAGCACTGTTGTGTTATATTTGTTATATTTGGGCTGCTTTATCAGGTGCTAATGAGGTATGGATCTGGGCCAAGTCTCTGTCCCTCAGGCTGAAAGAAGCCTGGATTCCTCACCCCAAGGATCTTAACAGTGCTTAGCATGTACAGATTAAACATTGACATACCCAGCACGGTGATAAGCAGAAAATGAGACAGGACTTTAGACCCTCTTATAGCTAAACAGGAGCTTCAAGGGTTTCAACTGATGAAACACATATCAGCCAGCTTGAAGGGCAGCTACACACCTAAACCCCTTAGTGCACCTACCCTCAGAGTCTCCATGCCCCAGACCAAATTTAACCTCAGAACCTCCCCCAGTCTCTTGGTACCTGTGTCACAAGTTTGTCAGCCCTTCATTGAGGGTCCAGATATGTGATTCCTGGATCCTCCAATTTTCAGCATTCTAAGGCTCTGAGGCTGCTCAGAGAAGACTCAACTCTGACTTGGTGCTAATAGCACTAAGGTCACGGTTTTGATCCTTGTATGGGCCACTCATTTAAGAATTGGACTAAAGGATGATCCCTGTGGGTCCCCTCCAACTCAGAATATTCTGTGATTCTGCATATGTTTACCTTCCTGGTGATTCAGGGAGAGCATCACTTTTTAAAGAACCCATCAGGAAACAATTCTTCCTTTAAACAGAAAGACAGTTTTCTATATTGCAGTTCCTTTTACAGGTTATCAAACACTTAGTCACTATCAGGTGCTTTTAGGGAGAGTATACAACATGTCCTAGCAGAAAGAGCCATAGATAGGTAAACATAATAAGCCATAAACAAACTACTGCTCTGTCAAATGCTGCAAGAACTGATTAATCATTTACCAAGCCCTTTTAGACTGTTTAAAATGGACCTTTTTAGCAGAAAAGTCATGCGAAGTAGAAAGCCATTCCCATTAGCTCTCATTTCCTGCAGCAGCTTGACAAATATGGGTGGTGTATGGGGGAATTATTGCCACAAGGGACACAGGAGAGGTTTGCTCACTGTTTTTTCTGTGCATATAAATGATGTGAGAGAAGAGGTAACTGCTGCCTCTGCAGCTGAGGAGGGAGAGCCAAGGTTATCGCATGAGCTGCCACAGATTAGCTACAAGCCAAACAAGGCTTAGCACAAGGTGGAAGTGGCTGGGGGGTGGCTGCAGAGGGTGAAGTGACATTGCTCTGCAGTCCATGTGGTGCAGGTAAGGGGGACAACATCTCTGCCTGCAGCACATAGCACTTACAGGACACCTGGAGCAGCATTAGGAGGTGGAGAGAAAGGACACAGTCAGAATCTGTGCAGGATTCTAGAAATACACTCATTTGAGTCCTGAAGAAGGGAGGATACAAGCCCTAATGCTGAGTGCACCCCTCACCTTAGGTCTGGGCTTTTAGAAATCCCTGGTAGCTGCAGGGAGGGATGAGGATGACTGGCCTCACTGCTTCAGCCCTTGGCCCATGGGGATCTCCCCCAGCTCCTTGGGCTGGAGCAGCAGTTTGATCACATTAACCCCACACCAGCTGCAGAGACAGACTAGCTGGGAGGCCTGTGGCTGTATCCTGCACAAGGAGAGACCTTCACCTGTTCACCCCACAGACAACCCTGAGCAGGCTTGTTTCTGGAAACCATCCTGATTTGGGGGGCTCTGCCCCACTCCCCAAGGCTCCATGCCTGGAGGATTTATAGCTCACCTCAGCGTGAAGGTGGCTGCACAGACATTGCTGGTTTCTGCCTGTACAGAGTGCTGCTGCAAACCTGATTACCCTGTGCAAGCTTGACAGTGTCATAAGCCCCCTGGAGCCTTGCAAATCAGCTCAGGTCTAGAGCAGGAATATTACCTGAGGTTTTTCCTATTCCAGAGGATTCCAGTCCCTCAGTACTGGGAAAAAAAGGCAGAGTTTACTGAACAGGTCTTTCATTCCTATAGGAGCAGGAACTGGAAGATCCTCTCCTGTCCTCTTGTTCAAATGAACTCCAAAGCCAGCAGAGAAAAGCCTTGCAAAATCAACTTTTTTCCCTGTTTCAGAGCTTTCTCTGACTCCCCAAGATGCACGCAGTGTCCATGCGCTGCTCCAAGCTGCCAGTAGTGGCCACAGCATCCCGCTGCAGTGTGGGAGCTGCTCTGCCATATCCTTGGGAAGGAGCTCCATCTGCCGAGCCAGTGGCCCAGGCTGAAACCAGGGACCATCGCCACACTTGTCCCAGGGCTGTGCAGTGACTGCTCATCCGGCCAGTCCGGGGTAGCCCCGAGCTCACCAGACCCTATTTACCAGGATCAGTGCTTGTGAGGAGCTCCAGAGGGTTTTGAGGCACCTTCCCCTCAAACAAACCAAAGCAAAGCACAGATGAGGTCCTTGTGTGCCACAGCTGCAATCATGTAAGCAGGCTGGGGGAGGACTGTGGAAATACAGTAAAATGGGGGAAAAAGGATGATATCATCTCAGTCTGCTTTGAATGAAATCAGGCTGAGCTCATGCCACTGAAGGAATAAGCCAGGAAGTCACCTGGGTCTCAGCTGGGCTTTCTCCCACTTAGACCCAGGCTCAGCTGGCAGCTCCTCTTGGAGATGAAGCTCCTGGGAGCTGCCTGCAGTAGCAGAGAGATGAAGAGGCTCAATTCTTGAAGGCTTTTCTTGAAGGGGAACTGCTCTTGCCTGCTATTTTCTTGTGACAATGAGTCAGAGACCCAGCATGAGGGCAGGACCAGGTGGCTCCTCGTGGGATGCTTCAGGTTCTGCATGGATTAAGCCTCACTCTGCCAGGGTGAGGGCTCCTGAACAATGCACTTCATGCCTGCACCTGTGGGACATACTGTGGGACTTATTCACCCAGAATGGGAGATGAGGCTGTCAGACAGGCTGAGTGCATCTGCACTGGGCTTCCCAGGGTGTCAGTCTGCTGCTCACATGGGAGCAGGTCTGCAAGGACTCATCTAAACCCAGACATCTCTGGAGCTGCTGCTTTGTCCCTGACCAGCTCCACTTCCCAGCCATGGGAGCATTTTGGCATGTAAAAATTTCTTTTTCCTTCTGCATCCCTTCTTGGAGATACAGGATCTTTATTGTAGTTATTTTTCTAAACATCTGATGCCATTTGATCTCTATGATCAAAGGTTCCAATGCAGAGAAAACCTGCCAAAGGCCAGAGCTGAAAAGAAAGCCAATGAGCATTTCCACCTTGCCCAAAGGATGTTACTTTGGAGAGAGGAGGATTTCACCTCTGAAATACTGAACAAACCCAGAACCCCAGTCCTCCTCACTCTGCAGACACAGTGCGAATTTTGCCATTTCTTTTCTGTGTAACACTAAGAGTAAAGGATTGAGATGAGATTTTAAGCCTCTTCCTGATGTCTCCAGTGTCACAAAGCACCATGGCGAAGAGGCTGGAGTGGAACTCTAACAGATGGCTATGTTGTCCCTGAGCATCCCACAGGTTTAGGGCTGGTGAAATATTTGTCTCCACTTTCTCTCCCACCTGTTTTGTGCTGGAAAGCAGTGCCTGTCCCACACCAAATAGGGCTGCAGCTGGTGTGCAGTGAGTGACTTCTGTCTGTGAAGGTGTGGTGGCCAGCACCACGCCACAATTAGGGAAGTTTCAGTTGATCATCACTTCACCGATTAAATTCACCATGAGCTGCAACATGAGGAAAAGCAATGCACCCATCAAACTGATGATGGAGACAAGAACAAGGCTGATCCATAGGACTTGGGCTGGCAAGGACTAACTGATGTGAAAATTACGTGACCGACAGTCAGCAATAACAGGACTCTCCTGCTCCGTGGCGAGAGGCCACAGCTGGGAAATAGCTTGCTCTCTCCTAGGGACATCCCAGGAAAAGCTGCGAAAACAATTTGAAGAAAGCCTCCCTATGCATGAGGCTACACCATTCCCTAAGAAATCCAATGTAGTGGGGAAGAATGGGCTCTAAGGCTACAGAGAAATTTTATATGCAAGTAGTTTCTTGCACATATAAGAAATAAGTCCAAAGCAGTGTCCTGAAACCCTAAAAATCTCAGTGGCTAGTGTTCAACTGATTCTTTTTGGTCTGTGCTGGCAGGCTGCTTTTAGACTGACCACTTTTCTCTGGGGCTTAAATATGGCATTGGTTTTTGATGTCGACTCTCCTCAGTCTGGTACAAAGGAGATGCAGTGAAGAGTGTTTGCATTTTCAGTCCCATTCAAGTAGCGAAGAATTTAACATCTGCATTTTATTTTAATTAAAAAATGCCATTAATTTATCACAATTTGACCATGGGGAAAAAACCTACAGTAATCACAAAGACACCAGCTGGTATTTTTCTTAAGCACAGTACGACAGTCAGACAAGACTAACCTCACCAGGACAAGAATTTATCCCAGCCTTCCCCTTTGTTAGGTTGTAGACTATCCTTTACTATATCCACATCTCATTTGAAGCCAGATTACCCCTTTGATAGTGGGAAAGCTGGGACCCATCATTGCAGGGATGGGCAAAGAGGGAGCTGCACCATTGTGAGGTCTTGACTTGAGACCATGTCTTTGCATGGATCCCAGTACTGCACTGTTTTTATCTGACAGCTTGACCACTAAAGGAAGCACCTCTCAGCCCTCCAGCTGACTCCTGGTCTCATGGGCAGAGCTGGAAGATGTAACATTGATGCAATTCAGTACTAGACCCCAAAAGTGAAAGTGAAGCCACCATTTTTTAAGTGTTTTTGTGCAAAAGGCCAAATGATTTATTAAAGTGAGAATGACCTCAGCAAGTATATGAGACATACAAGAGCTGAGAGGATGTGGCTGATTGGGAACATCTTGCTAGCAAAAGTGAACTCTCATTTGCCCTGCTGCTGTTCAACTATTGGCATTGGCTGCTTTTCCTTCGGAAGGGATGTGATGTCTCCTCTCCTGCAGAGCCCAAATTGATGCATGAAAAGCCAAATTCAACCTGAGCGACTCTCGGGATGGTCATCAGGATAAACCCCAGCAGGGAGCCTGCTCCCCATCCAGGAGCTCAGCTCCCCCTTTCATCACTCCCTGTCTCTAGGACAACCACAGCTGGTTTGTGAGCTTTTATCTCTACCAGGAGCTGTAACACTGCCTAAAATCCTCTTGGCAGGAATAATTCTCTCAAAAGAGAAAACAACCCCGTGACAGCACGGCCAAGTGCAGGGTTTCAGCAGACACATCCCACGCCCCTCCGAGCACTGGTGCTGAACTTTGCTTTTTCTTTCCAGGGCAGCCCTGCATCCCCCTCTGCTCCCAGCCCTGGCAAAGGCAGCGGGCCAGCCTGCTTAGCATGCGTCTGTCATTGCTGGGAGCAGTCACTGCTGCTAGGGAGCCGAGCCCGGCGGCCACGAGCATCCCAGGCCAGCGTCCCCCCCATCCTGGCTCGTCATATGATTTCTCCTAAGGGACAACTGCTGAGCGGGACTGTGTCTCCAAGCTGATCCTTTGCTGATAAGCCTGCTGCCAAGCCTCCACTGCTGAAACAAGAGAGCTTTTCTCTTCCCAGCAGAGTTTTTCTGCTGTGAATGACAGAGAAAGGGGTAAAAGTGAACTGCCTGGAACTTCTCGTGAGCGAGAGGCTTTGGGGGTTCCTTCTCCCCCGCTGTGCTGGCAGATCATGGAGCTTTTCAGGCTGAGCCTGGGCTGCATCTGCCTCCTTCCTTGGCTTGAGGGTAAGTTTCTTCTCCTTTGGGGTAGCTGTAAAGTGGGAAAAGAAGTGCCTCTCGGGTTTTAACCTGCTTTCCTGCTGAAATGTTGTTGGGCTGCAAAGCTCAGGAACCCACTAGCTGTAAAACAAGTGCCGACAGGCACATCTCTGGGCAGAATTTAAAATGGGATTAAACACAGGGGTACAGAAAAGTGAGGCACAGGCTGGCAAGATGCTGGGTTGGTTGGGCCAGGGACACTGTGGCATCATGCTGGAGGCTTTTATAAAGTGCTTTTAAGCTGCTAAGAGTAGTGGATTAATAAACCTGCCCAGGGAGGGAGGGAGGCAGTCACTCAGTGACCTCCTAAGCACTGATGCTCCTCCTGGTCCCAGCTGCTCCTTCCCAGCAGAAGTGAGTGAGCTCAGAGCACGCTAGCAGCATGGGAGAAGGTAGTGGGAAGTGCAGAAGTATTAGTCCTGCTCCTGTGGTGGTCGGCTGGGAGGGGGATGTGATGGGAAGCTGCAGAGTCTGCACTGCTCACCTCCATGGAGCAAGCTTGGCAACAGCTCATGTTGACATTCAGCTGCCTTCTGAGGTTGCTCCAATCCTGTATCCTGCCCATGCACAGGAGTATTTTGAATCCAAGCAGCCCTCTTTTTGACATGCAGTGATAGATGCAAAAAGCAGAAGTCACTGCTGAGCATCATCCCAGAGATCCAGAGCAGTGCTACCCAGGAACTGTTTCCCAGGAGTGGTGCTACCCATGGTCTCACCAGTCCCATCGAGGGCATCAGAAGGAATCTATTTTCTTTAAAAATGGGAAAAGTCCCTGAGCTAATAAGCCTTTTTATTTTGCTGCTATGACTGAATTTGAAAGCTACTCATTGAAATAAATCCCTGAAGTTCTTCAAGGCTCATTCAGTCCCTGAAGCTATGAGGAGAACAGCCCTGCAGTCTTACAGGTTACATGCTCAGAGCTGTTTAAAATCCCTCAACCAGAGAACTACAGCTATTTGGGCTGCCCAGCTGGGATGTTTATTCCTAAAGACAAACTTCAGACTGGCACCTCTGACCAGCTACTTTCCATTCCTGGCTCCACAAGTGAGTGCTCCCCAGGATGCTTTGAGAAGTTACCCCTCAATTTGCTCTGCAGCTGGGTAACAGGAGAGGTTTGTGCTCCTACAGGTTTGACTTCTGCTCCATCTACTGCTCTTTTCTGGACATCAAAAGTTGCCAATTAAAGTGAACAGAATCTCTCACTTTGTACAGCCTCAGGTTGAGGGTATGTTCCTGTAGTGGCAAGAGGGGATGATGCATGTGCATCTTTTAAAAGTTAGAGGGGATTTGGCTGGGACCTGGAGATGACACCATGGTGGCATGCAAAGAGAGCAGAACAGCCTTCAGGGTGCTCCTCCTTGCCTCTAAGGTAGAATCTTGTCTGGTGTTAGAATAAAGTGATTTTTTACTGCTGCCCTACAACAGAATCCTCATGCTTGTGTTTTATTAGTGAAGGAGGATCACAGAGAATTCCTTGTCCTTTCTAGTGTAATGCTTTTGGTGCAAACATGATCAGCCATTGCATTTCAGCCGGACCATAAATAAAACACTAAAACCATCACTATTTTGCAGAAAGGAATTCATCTTTCCAATGCCTGGATATGCCCAAAGAAGCTCAAAGAACAGAGCACAAACATGTTCATGCCTGGGGCTGATCTCCTCCTGCAGCAGCTTTTCCCTATCCCCTCCTGCCTGGGACTAATGAGTTTTAAGGCTGCTGGCAGGACAGAAATGCTTGCTCTCAATATTCCTCTGAGGTCTATTGACCTCTGAGGGGTTGGTTTCCATGAAAACTGGAAATCCTGGAATTTCCTAAGCTGGTTCTGACAGTTGTTTCTTCGGAAAGTACCTGCAAGCAGAGAGGAGGTGAAAATTAGTTTAGATGTCAGAAAAGATTTAGACATCAGAAGAAAATTCTTCAGAGAAAAAGTGGTTGGGCCTTGGAATGGGCTGCCCAGGGAGGTGGTGGAGTCATCATCCCTGGACTTGTTTTTAAAAGTACTGGATGTGGCACTCAGTGCCATGGTTTAGCTGATGAGGAGGCATTAGGTTAGGTCATAGACTGGACTTGATAGTTGGACTTGATGGTCTTAAAGACCTTTTCCAACCTTGTTTGTTCTGATTCTGTGAAAAGTTCTCTTAAAAATCCAAACCTAACAGTGACCCCCTGAGGTGCAATGGGCAGTGGAAGTCAGCCACCAGCAGGAATTGTGCCTACATGCACAGAAAAAAACTGCTGAAATAAAACTGCATTTAACACTGACTCTGGACCCCCATGCACTGGGTGTGAGGCTGTGGTGGCTGTGCTTGGCATCTTGGCCTGATTCCATATCTTGGGAGCCACTCTCCTTCCCCTCAAGCTCATGGTAGTGCTGGCTGCTCCCTGACCCCGACACTCAAAAGGCAACCCAAAGCATTCTGCACTGAAGAGGCAGAAAGGCCAAGCTTGTACCATAGTTCTACTCCCCCTACATTTACTTTCTACATTCTACTTTACATTTTACATTTACTTTTCCAGCCTCCAACTGTTTTTCATCTGGGGGATTTCCTGGCTGTGGTGTATTTAACTCTTCAGCAGCTGCCAGATGTTCTCCCTTGGCTTGTGCAGGCTGTCCCTGGCAGAAGCACACAATGCCTGGATGCAGAGTCATTCCTGCAAGCCTTCCCTTGGCAGCCCTTGTCCCATCCAGCATCAGTCCTTGACCAGTCAGCCGCTCTCCATTCTCTCCAGACCTCTCTGGATTTTGTAGAAACCCATCATATCCCTACCCCAGGGATGGTTTTTCCCACTTGCATCAGCTTTGTGGTGACTTCACCAGCCTCCTCCACTTCCCATAATTTATAGAAATTTTCCATGTCAAAATCTTCCTTCTTTTCCTATGGCTGCTCTGCTCCCTTTGAGGCCTTTGCTGAGGTACTTGGTCAAAAGTGGACCTTCCAGTAATGTGGAAAGATATGAAGCCCTGTTGGTCAACCAAAAGCAAGATATTCTTAAGAAAGTAGCAGTGGTTGGGAAAAAATACAGGCCAAGCTACCCCAAGCAATTTGCAAATGTCTTTGATCAGACATCACAGGCAATGCTTAGAAACAGCAGAAACTTTCCCAGCCACACTGGGATTACTGGTAACCAAGCCTTTCATAGTGGCATTACCTTAATTAGGAACTTTGCATGGATTTTGCCCCTAATCCTACATGGAACAGCATGTCCCAAGGGTGGCCATGATGCAGAGAAGCAAGGGCCTGTATTTGCTTGCTTTTCTATCTTGTAACCAGAGAGAGTGTCAGTATCATAGGACAAATGAGCTGGCATCAAAGGCCTTGCTAGAAATTGTTTATTTTGTTCCTAAAAATACGAAGAGGCCAAAGTGTCCAAGTATGAGCAGCCCAAAGCAGGCATCCACTTGGGCTCTGTGGGTAAGGCTAGCATTTTCCAGAGACTTTGAGTCCCATCCTCAGGGAGTACACTGGATGCTTTGGTTGTTCCAGGTTAACATTCTAAAAATGTTAGAGCCTATGGCCTTATTTGTCGGACCACTGGGCAGCAGGGCTTGGGATGTCATTTTGTCTCCTGAATAAAGATTCTTGGTGTATCCCAAAGTAAACATTCTCCAGGTTTAGTTGTGGGTGTGCCCCCTATGACTGTGGGGCACGTGCAATGGCTGCTGGCATCATGTAACTGCAATGTTTGCTTCCACTGTGCAGGTAACTAACACAGTGGTTGTTTAGAGGGGAACATAAAACATCAAGGACTCTACAGAGAGCAAAACACGTATCTCCTGCTGGGTCAAACAGCAGCATTCTTCAAAATGTAATGAAAATACCCACAACTTTCAAATAGAAAGTCATTGCCAAGAAAGGAAAAGAAAACGCAGTAAAGATTGTGGCATGCTTAATAAAACCTGTAACAAAACTTGAAAAAAATACTTGGATGAGCAGCCTAGAGAGAGAATAAAAAAACTGCTAGCAGAAATTTTCAAACATTATCTGAAGCAGGAACTTGGTGGGGGGCACAAATGCAAGAAGGGCAACCAAAAACAGGGCAGTGTAGAAAGGCTGAATGGATTACTGGCGCTAGTGCTCACTTCAGACATGGTCAGGGAGGTCATGGCAGTCAGTCTCTGCAGTTTGAAGAGTGCTATCAACAGAATTGGCTGCAGAGGAAGTTTTAGGAGGAAAAAAAAAGATAAATAATCTGTGGCAAAGGACCAGCCCAAATGTCTTTTGAGTCACAGGAATTACAGGAAACTAAAGATGACATTTAAAAAAATCCTAAGGAGTGTAATAAATTCTTATTTAAAGCAACTTCCATACCAAAGGTCTGCATTACAGCAACAATGCCCCTCTTAAGAGGGATCCTTGCACAGCCTAGAGAGAAACAGGTCCCTAGGCTCCATTTCAGCATCAGGCAAGTCAGTGGAAGCAAAGAACAGCATTTACAGACAGATAAACATGAGAAAAGTCAACGCAGCTTTCGTAATGGGAATGTCTGACATCCATGATGGTATCAGTAAGAACATAAATGTGCTGAGCTGATCAAGGTCTTGTGTTTGCAAAAGGCTTTTGATAAGAATCTTCCACCAAGGCCCTTAAGAAAATCAATTCTCCTGGAGGAGGAGAGAGACCTAGCCCACAGGCTGGAACAAAGAGGTGGAATAAGCTGACAATGACCACAGCAGTGATTGTATCAGAAGGTGCTCAGAAA
Source organism: Oenanthe melanoleuca (assembly GCF_029582105.1). NCBI lineage: Eukaryota > Metazoa > Chordata > Aves > Passeriformes > Muscicapidae > Oenanthe > Oenanthe melanoleuca. Next base: position 2,397 of record NW_026612903.1, on the reverse strand, counting down.
GATCAGAAGGGATGAATAATGAAGTAATTAAGCTTGTTGATGCCACAAAGTAATTAAGAATAATCAAAACTCAAGTTGACTGTGTGAAGCTGCAGAAGGAGCTCCTGATACTGGTGGAGCAACAAAATTATATTTTTCTTTGAACTTCAGAGTTGAAAAATATAATGTAGTGGGCAAAACCATTTTACCCATAAACACCCAGCGATAGTCTCTGAGTTAGTTCACTGAGAACACTGGAATGGCTGCCCAGAGAGGTTGTGGAATCTCCCTCTCTGGAGACATTTAAACCCCACGTGGATGTGTTCCTGCGTCCCTGCTCCAGGTGATTCTGTGTTGGCTGAGGCATTGGACTGTATGATCTCCAGTGGTCTCCCTTCCAACCCCAAAAAATAGGGTTCTATGATTTTTGGAAGGAGGCACTGGCATCTTGTCGTCTTGAGTGAGTTCTTTACTTCTAATTCTTACCCTCTTCCTCTATTAGCAAATGTTAATGGCCCAATCTGCAGACAGGATCCTGGGCTCAGCAGATGTTTTATCTGATTGAGTGCAGTTGTCATTTTCCCCTGTTACATTGTAATGTATGTCTCAAATTATTACCTTGGAAATGGATTTCTCACTCAGATAAGCTGAAGCAAAGAAGAGAGAATCCTGAATTCCACATTCTAGGGAAAAATGGCAAAGGTGGGGTGGGACTGGGGGGATTGTATTAATCCATTTAAATTTTCTAAAGTTTATGGGAAACTACAGAGGAGACCATTTCTCCTGCCTTTAGAGGCTAGCAGAAACTCAAGTCCAAAGTGCATTAAGTATCTTACCTCCACCCAGCCCTCAGTAAGGGTTAAAGAGAATAGGACTCATAAGGTATTCACAGATAGCCCAGAAATTTAATTTCCATTTAGGCACATTGGTTTGGCAGGAATTGCCTGGATTGGTGGCTGTCACAGGTCCATGCAAGTCAATATCCCAGTGCAGACACATCCATCAGACAGTCTCAGAGATGGTGCAGAAGCACTGTGGTTTCTGGCTCCTCTCCTCAGGCATTCAGGCTGAATAGAGCCCTGAGCTGTTTTTTAAATGTTTCTGGGGATTTAACAGCCTCAAGGCATTATTAATCTAGCAGAACCCTAGAATTTCCTGAGAGAAAAACATGAGAGCTCCTTTAAGCTATTGTTTATACTGTTGTTATTGTGTACCAGCTTCTGTTTATACTGTCATTAATCTTTTCAGGTACTGAGCCAAGTACTTATACTGGCTCAGTATTGTTAAGGGTTTTTGTTGTTTTGGTGGAGTTTTTTTGGGTTTGTTTTTTTTTTTTTTTTTGTAGGTTTTTTGGTTTTTTTTGTTTTTTAATTTGGGAGGGGAAACTCTGTAGAAATAGTTTAGATAAAAATCAGTGTTCTTGCCTAACATCACTTTTCAGTGTTCTCTTACTTTTTATGCTCAGTACTATATGCTGATGGGGCTTTTATAACTCTGTCTCCCGGGAAAAAGAAAGAAAAAACGTCATTGCAAAAGCTGGGAGTTGCCATGTGTTGTTATTAAAAGGTTTCTCTGAATGTTCAGAAATTTGAAACTTCTGTTTCTCTCCATCTATCTTAGCCATTAAATACACAGCAGAAAGTACACCTGCAAGAGTGATGGATGGTTTACCACTTAACATTTTTCTCAGGATATTCACAGGCCACACCTGATGAAGTTATACTGAAAACAGTGGCAATCCTTCAGCTACTGTGATAAAATCCATCCTAAATCATCTAAGCTGTTGGGACCTGTTGCTCTTAAAAGCAACAAACAATTACAGAAATTGCTTCAAATTGTGTTTCTTGTGGGACAGCTGCTACGTGTCCCTCTTACGAAAGGATTTTTTAAAGTGGTGCCTTTGTTCCTAAGATGCAAAGATCAATGTCAGGTGTGCTAAATCCAAGATCAGTTCAATAGTCACACAAGCTGCCTCATCCAAGTACTTACACACTCCTGGTGGGACATGGTTTATCCCAGCACTGCTTGAGTATCTCCAGAAGCCACTTAATAGAAAGTACAGCCCAAGGTGGCCTAGTTTGCCCCAGATAAACAGCATGAGGGGGATTTCAACTTCTCTTTTATAAGAAAGATTTGGGCTGGATGGGGCAAAAGATCCCTCAAACCATCTAATTATTTTGGAGGGAGGGAAGGATGGCTACCTAGTTAAAACAACTGAAGTACTGAATTAAATATATATATATATAGGCAGATATTTGATATAGTCATTCAGGTTGGAAGGATGTTCTTCCTCATTAGTTACATAACTGCTGCTTTCCTCTAGCATTGCTCATGGCTATTTGCAATGCATAGCATATTTGCACTCCTTTTTTTCAAAGAAATGTCATTCCAGGAAATTAGCAAGCTGTGGGAACTGTT
>NW_026612902.1:0-25001 GCF_029582105.1 Oenanthe melanoleuca | reverse complement strand
TGGAGATGCCATATTTACCTAAAAACACGTGGCGGGCAAGGGCGCGGCCATATTAAACCGAAAGCACGTGGCGGTCACGGGCGTCGCCATTTTGAACCGGAACGCGTGGCGAAAACGGGCGCCGCCATGTTGTACGGAAGAGGGTGGCAAGCACGGGCGCCGCCATGTTGTACGGAAGAGGGTGGCAAGTACGGGCGCCGCCATGTTGTACGGAATAGGGTGGCAAGCACGGGCGCCGCCATTTTGAACCGAAAGCAGCACCCCGATGCATCCAAGCGCCGGGAATGGAGGCGGAATACCGTGCCAAGAGCGCGGGGTCGGTCGGCGTCCACCGCTGCCAGCGTCGGGTAAGGTTCAGGCAGGAGATAAGAAGGATGCCTTTGTGAGGGGCGAGGGCCCGAAGGGAACCACAAGAAACACGGCAGCCGACCGGACGTGTCTTCGGCCACAACAAAGATGGCGACCGACCGGAAGTGGCTGCGGCCACAACAAAGATGGCCGCAAGAAAGGGCGGGAAATGAAGGACCAAGGTCCGTGTTTGGGCTGCCTGCCCGCGCCCCGAGCCGTTCTCCGCGGCATTGCCAGGCGTGCGGACACGGGCCGTGCGCCCAGCGGCACCGCGGGCACGCCGGAGCCCGGCGGGCGCCGGCAGGCAGCTGCGGCACGCCTCTCTCTGCCGGGCTCCGCCTCAGGAACGACCCTTCCCGTCTCCAGTCTGTGTTCCCTCCCGGCTCCCCTCCCGCCCGGGGAAACGGAGGAAAACACAAATAACATCGAGGAAGAAAGAACAGCCTGCAGAGCTGCCCGAGCCATCGCCCTGCCCGCAGCCGGGAGCAGCCAGCAGGAGGAGGCAGCTGCTTTCTCAGCCAGAAAGGTGAGAGGTGCGGGAGGGGGTTTCTACCTTTGTCCTCTCTTCTGCCTCCTGTCGCCTGTGTCTGCGGGGCTGGGGAACTTCTGGGCTGCCCCCGTGGAGCAGCTGCAGTCGTTCTTTGGGGGGTGAGGAAAAAAGGCTGAGGGGGACAAGGGGTGGAGACTCGGGGGCTCCCATGTCCTTTGGGGCACCCCAAGGTCCCGAGGAGAGGGAGCCACGCTGCCGTGAAGGAGCAGGTGAGTGGAGAATGGCGGGGGTGTTGCCGGGTGCCGTCCCCCAGAGGGACCCAATGGTGCCAGAACATTCACAGGGAGGGCTGGGTGTAGGAGACAATATAAATATGAAAAATACCTAACTATAGCTTAAATAAATGTTTTATTGGTTTTATTTGGTTAGAGGTAGGATTTTTATAAATAACATAAATATAATTAATATAAGCAAATATAAATGTACAAATATACAATATATACAAACATAAAACTAAAAATATATCTAAAACTAAAACTATGTATAAATGTATGTACGTGTAAATATATATATAAGTATAGAATATAAACAAATAAAAGTATATATGTAGGATATAATATAAATAGTATCATACATGTTATGGTGTACCATATACATAATATATAAATTACAGATATAAATATGAGATACATATATTTTAAAAAATATATATTTTTATACATTATATAAATAATTATATATATAAAAATATAATTTATATATTATTTATTTATATATTTAAATTACATATATATATTTATTTAAAAAATTTGAAATATATTTAAAAAGAAAGGGTTTTTTGGTTTCTATTTGGTTAGTGGCTGAGCTTTTTAATAAATAATATTAAAAAATATAAACGTACAAATATATGTAAGGATATATTTATATACATAAACTAGAAATTAATTTTTGTAATATGTGCATAATTATGTGCATAATAAATTATAAAAGTGTAGTATATATGTTATAATGTAAATTGCATTGTAAATTTATTGAACAATATATGTAATATATATAATATCAAATATGAAAAGGAGTAGAAATTAAATATTAAAAATAGGTGTAAGTTTTCTGTATTTAAAGGGGTTTTTTTTTTTTGTTTTTATTTGGTCAGGGGTAGGGAGTTTTTTAGTTGTGGTCGGGCTTTTTTTGGGGCATTTTGTAGGATTGGGACTCTCCTTTTTGCCCCGGGAGCTCGAGGCTGGCCCGAGCCTGTGGCCTCTCCCGCAGGTGAGTGTGACACGGTAGAGAAGGGAGCCAGGCAGTGCTCTGGGACTTTGAATCTACCCAACTGTTTTCCAAATGTATTTGCAGAGATTCAGCTGTGGGGAAGCTGCAGAGAAGGCTGCCTGGCACAGCCCCCCAGAATGGGCCTCCCCCGACTGGGCTCCCGCAGAGGATGGGGCAGTTGCAGCCCCCTGTCATTCCTGTGAGATTTGGTAAGTCTGGGGAGGGGCTTTCCTGACTGTCCCTGTCTCCAAGCGAGCCGTGCCTCGTTGTCCAGAAGCCCTGCCTGGGCAGCCCGGCCCGGCACAGCTCCATTCCCTCTCCCGGGCTCACCGGAGGGATGCAGAGCCACCAAAGTGCGGGTCAGGCTGGAAAGGGGACGGTGGGGCCTGCGGCCACAGCAGGGGGAAGGACAGGAGGCAAAGCCTCTCGACCAGCCCTGGGCCCAGCCTGCCCAGGAGAAGCTTCCGAGAGGCGCCGGGGCTCTCGTTTGCCCGGAAAGCTGCAGCCGTTGGGGCAGGTCTCGGGCTGTGACCCAGCCCCTGCAGCACTGCAGAGAAAAGGGGCACGTGATGGCCCACGGGGTCGGCTGCAGTCCTTAAGAGCAGTGCCTGCTTTCACCACTGCCTTTTGCTGCCTGCAGAGATCTGTGCTGAGGGTTGGCAGCTCCTGCTGGGGCAAGAGCTGCATCTTCCAAGAGGCAAAGCTGCAGCATCTTCCTCCCCAGGGACTGTCTCCATGCAGGAAGCAGCACAGGGGACTGGCCGAAGGGCTCGGGCTGGGACACGGCCCCAACAGGAGCAGCCCTGGCACACTGACACGGGAGGATGAGCCCAGGTGAGGAGCACGGGCCCAGCGTGGCACCAAGACAGGCATCTCCTGTGGGTTATGTGGGGCTGTGCTGTGCACCCTGGGGGTGCTGACTGACCCCCTTTGTGCCGAGACAGAGGAGATGCTGCTGCACCACGTCCCCAGGAGAGCCCCTGCCTCCTTCTGCTCTCAGGGATGGGACTGGGAGACGCCTCCACGCCGAGAGTGGCACTTGGCATGGCTTCAGTCCCCAGTGGAAGAGGCTGGGCTCCCCGCTGCCCAGAGCTCCTGGTTAGGGACACCCACGCCTGCGCCTGGCTCAGAGTCCAGGGTGCACTCAGTCCGGATCCAGCCTCGAGACTGTTCCTGCTGCAGCTGCAGGTGAGCTCAGCTCTCCCTCAGGGACACCTGTGCCTGTAACAGCTCCAGCCCAGTGGAGCCCCTGCACGAGAGCTGTTCCTGGTTCTCACAGCTCCTGCTCCTGCACCCCTTGCTCACTTACTGCTCAGGATATCTGAGGGCCCAGGTGATTTCTGTTCCTTCTGCTTGTTTCACTTGCAGGTGTTTCCCAGTCCAGCTTGCTGAACCTCCAGCTCTGACTGTTCTTCCTTCCAGCTCTGGCTCTGAGATGCTGCACTTGATGGCTGCTCCAGTTCCTTCCAGCTCTGGGTAAATAACTGGTGTCTCTTGTGTAATCTGTGTCCGTGTTCTGTCGTTTGTGTCCATCTGTGTTACCTGTGTCACATCTCCATGCTTTATCAGCATCCTTCCAAGCCATGGTAGCCAGACTCTACTCGCAACAGGTTCGTGCTGGTGCTCGCTGAGTTTGGGGAAATTTGGGGGATTTTGGGCTGTTTTGAAATAATTTTTAAAGAGTTTTTTAGATTTTATTGGGGGAATTTTTGAGGGTTATTTTGAGGTGGGGGGGATTTAGGGGTTTTTAAAAGGATTTTTGGAGGAATTTTGGGATTTGTTTTTTTAATTTTAAAATTTTTAGGGAATTTTTAAGGGGTTTTTGGGAATTTTTAGGGGTTTTTAAAGGGGATTTTAAAGAGATTTTTTTGGGGATTTTGGGGGTTTTTAAAGAATTTTAAAGGTTTTTTTTTCAGTTTTATTGGGGGAATTTTGGGAGTATTTTGGGAGAGTTAAGGGTTTTTAAAAGGATTTTTGGAGGAATTTTGGGATTTTTTTGGGGATTTTAAAGGGATATTTTAGGGAAATTTAAAGGGTTTTTGGATACTTTTTAGGGTTTTTTTTCTAGGGGATTTTAAAGAGGTTTTGGAGCTTTTAGGGGATTTGGAAGGGTTTTTTTAGGGGATTTTAAAGAGGTTTTTTTTGGATTTTAGTGGAGCTTCGAGGGGTCTTAAAGGGGAATTTTGGGGCTTTTTTGGGATTTTTTTTTAGGTTTTTTGAGGGGTTTGAAGGTTTTCTTAAGGTATTTGTTAGAGGTTTTTAAAGAGTTTTTTGGGGATTTTGAAGTATTTTGGGGGGATTGGGGAAGGTTTTTGGGGATTTTTAGGGGTTTGTGATTTTTTGGGGAAATTTCTGTGCGGTTTGGGATTTTTGTAAGGGTAAATTTGAAAGCTTTTTCGGTTTTTTGGTCGGGTTTGTGTGGTTTCTTTTTTTTTTTCTTGTTTTTGGCCTTTTTTTATTTGAGGGGCTTTTTGGTTTTTTGTTTTTCTGTTTTTTCAGGATTTTAAAATGTTTTAAATGGATTTTTTTTAAATTTTCAACTATATTTTCAATTTCCCCCCCCCTCCCCGAATTTCCCTTTCCAGGTTGGTTTTTTCAAGCGCCACTACAAGGAGATGCTGGAGGGCACCAAGACCCCCGGGGTGCCCCAGGACTGAGTGAGAGGAGCCCAAAAATTTTGGGCACCCCATCCCCCCAAAATATTAAATTCACATGGAAGCTTCCCCTGTATTTGTGTGGAGTTTTTTGAAATTATTTTGGAATTTTTTAGGGGGGGTTTTGGGAAACTGGGGAGGAGGAAACACTAAAAAATAAAAAAATAAATTTAAAAAGGATTTGGGAAAAAAATTGGGGAATTTCACCACAAAAATGTGAAGAGAGCCCCAAAAATCCACACGGGATGAGGTGGTTTTAGCCAAAATCAAAGATTTGGCCCCAAAATCTCCCCAAAGTGGGAGATTCCTCCTAAAAATCCACCTGTGACACCCGAGTTTCACCCAAAACCCATGCTCATGTCTGCTGATCCATCGCTCTGGGCTCAAATAGTCGTGCCTGAGATCTGGGGGTGCTCCCGTACCTGGTTGTGTCCACAAGCGGGATAGGGGGGCGACTATGGCTGCACTACCGGGCTGTGTCCCACTCCTGTCTGGCAATCCATTGCTCTGGGCACCGTTGCTCATGCCCAGGGCAAAGGACCCTAAACCGAACCCCGCGCCTCGGGATACGCGACTGCCGCGCGTGTCACGTGCTTTTGCTACTACATACCTATTGGTCAAGCAGTCTTCTGTGGTACATAGCCGTGATGCAGAGAACTCAGTTCTAAGTGTAGTGCAAAGTGAGAACTACTGTGTGCTGTGCATGCTTTCTCCTTAGCGTTCTGTACACTGCAGTGCTCGTCCCTATGGCAGAACTTACAGAGTGCACGGTACGCTTCCAAGGAGCAGGGCATTCTCGTATGGTACAGAGAGTTTGACAGAAAAGTGCACACGCCAGGCGTGTTTTGGCAGTAGCAATACCTACCAGCCTACCAGCACAGTGTTCTGTGTCAGCAGGAGACGACACTTTACCTCGCCTAAAGAGATATCGCCGCAGGATACATAGCGCGAAGAAGGAGGCTGCAGAGCACTGAAGAGTGCACTTCGCAGCTAATCGCTTGTCAGTGACTGAAAGCATGAAGCAGGATCAACGTCAGCTGGCTTTGCTACTACATACCTATTGGTCAAGCAGTCTTCTGTGTTAAATATCCGTGGTGCAGAGAACTCAGTTCTAAGTGTAGTGCAAAGTGAGAACTACTGTGTGCTGTGCATGCTTTCTCCTTAGCGTTAAGTACACTGCAGTGCTCTTCGCTATGCAGTGTTGAAACAGTGCATTGTAAGCTTACACAGAGCACGGTATTCTCGTATGGTTCAGGGCTTTTAACAGCATTGTGCACATGACAGGAATGTTTTGGCAGCAGCAAAACCCATCAGCAGAGTGTTCTGTGCTAGCAGGAGACGACACTTCAGCTCGCTTAGAGAGAAATCGCCGAAGGCTACAGAGCGCGAACAAGGAAGCCGCAGAGCCCCGGAGTGCTCTTTGCAGCGTAGCGCTTGTCAGTGACTAGAGGCATGAAGCAGGATCAACGTCAGCTTGCTTTGCTACTGCATGCCTGTCCATGAAGCAGCATTCTGTGGTACACAATCGTGATGCAGAGAACTCAGTTCTAAGTGTAGTGCAAAGTGAGAACTACTGTGTGCTGTGCATGCTTTCTCCTTAGCGTTCTGTACACTGCAGTGCTCGTCCCTATGCAGAATTTACAGAGTGCACGGTACGCTTCAAGGAGCAGGGCATTCTCGTATGGTACAGAGAGTTTGACAGAAAAGTGCACACGCCAGGCGTGTTTTGGCAGTAGCAATACCTACCAGCCTACCAGCACAGTGTTCTGTGTCAGCAGGAGACGACACCTTACCTCGCCTAGAGAGATCTCGCCGCAGGACACATAGCGCGAAGAAGGAATCTGCAGAGCACTGGAGAGTGCACTTCGCAGCTAATCGCTTGTCAGTGACTAGAGGCATGAAGCAGGATCAACGTCAGCTTGCTTTGCTACTACATGCCCATTCGCCAAGCAGTCTTCTGTGGTACATAGCCGTGATGCAGAGAACTCAGTTCTAAGTGTAGTGCAAAGTGAGAACTACTGTGTGCTGTGCATGCTTTCTCCTTAGCGTTAAGTACACTGCAGTGCTCTTCGCTATGCAGTGTTGAAACAGTGCATTGTAAGCTTACACAGAGCACGGTATTCTCGTATGGTTCAGGGCTTTTAACAGCAATGTGCACATGACAGGAATGTTTTGGCACTAGCAAAACCCAGCAGCAGAGTGTTCTGTGCTAGCAGGAGACGACACTTCAGCTCGCTTAGAGAGAAATCGCCGAAGGCTACATAGCGCGAACAAGGAAGCCGCAGAGCCGCGGAGTGCTCTTTGCAGCGTAGCGCTTGTCAGTGACTAGGGGCATGAAGCAGGATCAGCGTCAGCTTGCTTTGCTACTACATGCCTGTTCATGAAGCAGCATTCTGTGGTACACAACCGTGATGCAGAGAACTCATTTCTAAGTGTAGTGTAAAGTGGGAACTACTGTGTGCTGTGCATGCTTTCTCCTTAGCGTTAAGTACACTGCAGTGCTCTTCACTATGCAGAGTTTAAATAGTGCATTGTAAGCTTACAAAAAGCAGGGTAATATCGTACGCTACAGTGGTTTTAACAGCAAAGTGAACAAGCCAGGCGTCTTTTGGCAGCAGCAAAACCCATCAGCAGAGTGTTCTGTGCTATCAGGATGTTGCCTTTAGGAGCTGGAACAGAGATCACACAGATTTAGGGGAAATAAATAGGTATTTATTGAGAGGTCTTCAAAGGCCACACCCTGGCAGCAACAGTGCCACAGCGTGGCCCCTGCCCTGCCCGAGTGGCTCCAAGGTGGATTCAAAAGAGAGCTTGGTCACTTGATTTTACATTTTTATAAACTTCAGTCCATTTACATACAGGAGTCAACCATCCAATTAATAGTCTCAAATTTTTGTAAGGTGTTATCCTCCTCTTCTCCTGGATGGCCCGCCCTCCTCTTTTCACGCTGTTTATACTTAGGGCCTAAAGTTTGAAGAAACTGTCCTTGAATCAATAGCTCGAATCGGACTATTTTGTCTTCACCACCTTAAGCTCAACGGAAAGCATACCCAAGCAGAACAGAAAACTCCAAACTTAAGGCATCATTTCCCCCCTTTAGAGGCTTGACAAGGCCTCTACCTTGTCAAGTCTCTATTTTAAATTTTACTAACAGTAAACACCCAATAACCGATAAGTATCTAATAACAGAAGTTCTAACATTAGATAAATATCTAATAGTAAATACATATTAATAAACATACACCTTATAACTAATAACTAATAACAATAAACATCTAATAAGAATAATATTTTATACAGCCAAATGTTACATAAAGAATAATGGTAATTAAATGCAAAAGAGAAATCACCTAAAATATGTTATCATTAACATCAGTCTTTGTTGTTATAATTGTTCGGGAGCTGAAGCTTTCTTAATTCTGGAATAGTGAATCCAGGGTCCTCTGTCAGCAACTTTAACTGCACTAAAGGTTGTCAGCAGGACTTTGAATGGCCCTTTCCACTTAGCTTGCAGAGGATCACTGTCCCACCATTTTACATAGACCCAAGCTCCAGGTTGGAACGGATGTGCAGGTGTGTCCAGTCCTGTGGGTCTGGATAACACGATGTAACGCTGAAGCTTCTGTAAAGTGGAACCTAAAGCCATTAAATAGCGCTGCAGATCACATTTCCCCTTCAGATGAATTTCACCTGGAATGTGTGGACTTTGATATGGTCTGCCATACAGTATTTCATAGGGACTGATGTTACCCCTCCGCCTCGGTTGAATGCGAATTCTCAATAAAGCTATAGGTAGGGCCTGAACCCACGTCATGGATGTCTCCTGACAAATTTTACTAATTTGTCTCTTAAGAGTCCCATTCAATACGTTCAACTTTACCACTCGCTTGGGGTCTATAAGGTGTGTGTGGATCCCAAGTAATTCCCAAAATCTGGCTAACATCTTTGACCACTGTTGTGACAAAGTGTGGTCCCCTATCTGATGATATTCCCAAGGGAACCCCAAATCTCGGAATTATGTGGTTAAACAAAACTTTCACCACCTCCCTAGCTGTGTTAGTGCGACAGGGGTAAGCTTCTGGCCATCCACTGAAGGTGTCAACCAATACCAGTATGTACCGGTATCCCTCTTTGCGTGGTAACTCCGCAAAATCTATTTGCCAGTAATCCCCAGGAAGATCTCCTGCCTTTGTTATTCCTAATGCAACTCTCTTTCTTGTGTCGGGGTTGTTTTTACAGCAAATCTCACATTTACTCACTACTGATTGTATAATATCAATCATTCCCTTCCCTATTACTACCTTTCTTAGGTGTTTCAAAAGGTTTTCAACCCCATAATGTGTGGTTTCGTGTTCTCTCTGAACTAATTCCCGAAGGATCAGGGGTGGGACTACCACCTGGTTCTTCGGGGTAACAGCCCACCCACTTTCTGCGATTTTAGCTTTAAGGAATTTTATTAGTTTGTGGTCTGCCTGATCATATTTTGGGGTGTACCCTGACAAATCAATCTCTTTCTGTGGCATTACTGCAAGAATACCCTTTTCTGCAATCCTTCTTGCCATTTTATCAGCAAAGCAATTTCCCAATTCTGGAGCAGTTTTCCCCTTTTGGTGACCTCTACAGTGCATGACAGCTACTTCTGCAGGTCTTTTAATGCTCTCTAAGAGGGCGAGTATTTGCTCAGCATGTTTAATTTGATTACCTTGAGCATTCAAAAGTCCTCTCTCTTTCCAAACGGCTCCATGGGCATGGACAACACTAAATGCATATTTGGAATCGGTCCATATATTTACCTTTTTTCCCTCACTCAGGTCTAGAGCTCTTGTTAGTGCAATCAGCTCAGCTTTCTGCGATGACACATCTGCTGGCAGGGCCTTTGCCTCGATCACCTTATCCTGTGTGGTCACTGCATAGCCTGTCATCCTTTTACCATTTTTCATGAAGCTGCTTCCGTCAGTAAAGAGTTCCCAATCTGGATTCTCCATGGGCACATCCTTCAGATCTGGTCGGCTGGAATAGACCTCCTCAATTATCTGCAAGCAGTCATGCTCTGGCTCATTGTCAATTAAGATGGAGGACAGAAACATAGCAGGGTTAAAAACAGAAGTTGTTTTTAGGGTAACATCATCTTGCTCTAACAACAGTGATTGGTATTTCAACACCCGGTTGCCAGACAGCCAATGTCCCCCCTTTTGCTCAAGGACAGCTGCCACGGCATGGGGTACATACACCACAATGTGTTGCCCAAGGGTAAGTTTTCGGGCCTCCTGGATTAAAATGACAGTGGCTGCCACAGCCTTTAGGCACCCCGGCCAACCTTGGGCAACGCTATCCAACTGTTTGGAAAAGTAGGCCACAGCTCTCCGCTGGTTCCCGAGACGCTGTGCTAGCACCCCCAAAGCCATGTTCTGTCTCTCATATGTAAAAAGTTCAAAAGGTTTAGTTAAATCTGGCAGTCCCAATGCTGGAGCTGACATCAGTGAGTGTTTCAGCTGTTTAAAAGCTGCTCTAGCGTGTTCAGTCCATGGAATAATTCCTCTCTCGGCTGCTTTTAAGGCCCTATATAGAGGTTTTACTAGAAGTCCCTCAATCAGGACATCCACCACACCCTGGGCACCTAAAAAATGAAGAAATGAAGAGGATCCAGACTAGCAGGAAAAACAACAGAGGTAGAATGCAACACTCCAAGAATACACAGTATCTTTTTAGTTTATCAAAAGCTCGCTGGCAGCGCCGGAGCGGCGGGTTTGGGGGGTGCCGGGGGAAGCTCAGCGCGGGGAAATCCCCGCACCGCCCTCCCGCGCACGGCCGGCGGCACGGGAGCCCCGGCAGCAGCCCGGAGCAGCAGCGGCAGCGCCGTGCTCGGCCCCAGCGCCCGCCCCGATGCCGCCGGGTGCCCGAGCCCCACATTCCGCCCGCCGAGGGAGCGGCGGCAACGCTTGGACGAGATCGGCTGCCGGCACCGGCAGCAGTCGAAGCGGAAGCCCTGTCACGTTAGCGACCGCACGGCAGCGGCCCGGGCTCCGCCCACGGCCCCGCACGTCATCGGGTCGGCCCCCCCCGCATCACAGCCGCGGCCACGCCCCCCGCGTTGCAGTGACGGCCACGCCCCCGGCGTCACTGCCGCGGCCCCGACCCTCCCGTCACGGCCGCGGCCCGCCCCCCCCCGCGTCACCGCCTCGCCACGCTCCCGCGCGTCATAGGGTCGGCCCGCCCCTCCATGTCATCGGGTCACCCTGTCGGCCCGACCACTTTAATCGGGGCCGCAAAAACTGTCCCCTATCACACGGCAGAATGGCCGCCGACATACTGTCCGGCAACACGTGACTATGTAGTCGCAGGCACACTTGTCCAGCACCACGCGGCCGCGTTGGAGATGCCATATTTACCTAAAAACACGTGGCGGGCAAGGGCGCGGCCATATTAAACCGAAAGCACGTGGCGGTCACGGGCGTCGCCATTTTGAACCGGAACGCGTGGCGAAAACGGGCGCCGCCATGTTGTACGGAAGAGGGTGGCAAGCACGGGCGCCGCCATGTTGTACGGAAGAGGGTGGCAAGTACGGGCGCCGCCATGTTGTACGGAATAGGGTGGCAAGCACGGGCGCCGCCATTTTGAACCGAAAGCAGCACCCCGATGCATCCAAGCGCCGGGAATGGAGGCGGAATACCGTGCCAAGAGCGCGGGGTCGGTCGGCGTCCACCGCTGCCAGCGTCGGGTAAGGTTCAGGCAGGAGATAAGAAGGATGCCTTTGTGAGGGGCGAGGGCCCGAAGGGAACCACAAGAAACACGGCAGCCGACCGGACGTGTCTTCGGCCACAACAAAGATGGCGACCGACCGGAAGTGGCTGCGGCCACAACAAAGATGGCCGCAAGAAAGGGCGGGAAATGAAGGACCAAGGTCCGTGTTTGGGCTGCCTGCCCGCGCCCCGAGCCGTTCTCCGCGGCATTGCCAGGCGTGCGGACACGGGCCGTGCGCCCAGCGGCACCGCGGGCACGCCGGAGCCCGGCGGGCGCCGGCAGGCAGCTGCGGCACGCCTCTCTCTGCCGGGCTCCGCCTCAGGAACGACCCTTCCCGTCTCCAGTCTGTGTTCCCTCCCGGCTCCCCTCCCGCCCGGGGAAACGGAGGAAAACACAAATAACATCGAGGAAGAAAGAACAGCCTGCAGAGCTGCCCGAGCCATCGCCCTGCCCGCAGCCGGGAGCAGCCAGCAGGAGGAGGCAGCTGCTTTCTCAGCCAGAAAGGTGAGAGGTGCGGGAGGGGGTTTCTACCTTTGTCCTCTCTTCTGCCTCCTGTCGCCTGTGTCTGCGGGGCTGGGGAACTTCTGGGCTGCCCCCGTGGAGCAGCTGCAGTCGTTCTTTGGGGGGTGAGGAAAAAAGGCTGAGGGGGACAAGGGGTGGAGACTCGGGGGCTCCCATGTCCTTTGGGGCACCCCAAGGTCCCGAGGAGAGGGAGCCACGCTGCCGTGAAGGAGCAGGTGAGTGGAGAATGGCGGGGGTGTTGCCGGGTGCCGTCCCCCAGAGGGACCCAATGGTGCCAGAACATTCACAGGGAGGGCTGGGTGTAGGAGACAATATAAATATGAAAAATACCTAACTATAGCTTAAATAAATGTTTTATTGGTTTTATTTGGTTAGAGGTAGGATTTTTATAAATAACATAAATATAATTAATATAAGCAAATATAAATGTACAAATATACAATGTATACAAACATAAAACTAAAAATATATCTAAAACTAAAACTAAAACTATGTATAAATGTATGTACGTGTAAATATATATATAAGTATAGAATATAAACAAATAAAAGTATATATGTAGGATATAATATAAATAGTATCATACATGTTATGGTGTACCATATACATAATATATAAATTACAGATATAAATATGAGATACATATATTTTAAAAAATATATATTTTTATATATTATATAAATAATTATATATATAAAAATATAATTTATATATTATTTATTTATATATTTAAATTACATATATATATATTTATTTAAAAAAATTTGAAATATATTTAAAAAGAAAGGGTTTTTTGGTTTCTATTTGGTTAGTGGCTGATCTTTTTAAATAAATAATATTAAAAAATATAAACGTACAAATATATGTAAGGATATATTTATATACATAAACTAGAAATTAATTTTTGTAATATGTGCATAATTATGTGCATAATAAATTATAAAAGTGTAGTATATATGTTATAATGTAAATTGCATTGTAAATTTATTGAACAATATATGTAATATATATAATATCAAATATGAAAAGGAGTAGAAATTAAATATTAAAAATAGGTGTAAGTTTTCTGTATTTAAAGGGGTTTTTTTTTTTTTTGTTTTTATTTGGTCAGGGGTAGGGAGTTTTTTAGTTGTGGTCGGGCTTTTTTTGGGGCATTTTGTAGGATTGGGACTCTCCTTTTTGCCCCGGGAGCTCGAGGCTGGCCCGAGCCTGTGGCCTCTCCCGCAGGTGAGTGTGACACGGTAGAGAAGGGAGCCAGGCAGTGCTCTGGGACTTTGAATCTACCCAACTGTTTTCCAAATGTATTTGCAGAGATTCAGCTGTGGGGAAGCTGCAGAGAAGGCTGCCTGGCACAGCCCCCCAGAATGGGCCTCCCCCGACTGGGCTCCCGCAGAGGATGGGGCAGTTGCAGCCCCCTGTCATTCCTGTGAGATTTGGTAAGTCTGGGGAGGGGTTTCCTGACTGTCCCTGTCTCCAAGCGAGCCGTGCCTCGTTGTCCAGAAGCCCTGCCTGGGCAGCCCGGCCCTGGCACAGCTCCATTCCCTCTCCCGGGCTCACCAGGAGGGATGCAGAGCCACCAAAGTGCGGGTCAGGCTGGAAAGGGGACGGTGGGGCCTGCGGCCACAGCAGGGGGAAGGACAGGAGGCAAAGCCTCTCGACCAGCCCTGGGCCCAGCCTGCCCAGGAGAAGCTTCCGAGAGGCGCCGGGGCTCTCGTTTGCCCGGAAAGCTGCAGCCGTTGGGGCAGGTCTCGGGCTGTGACCCAGCCCCTGCAGCACTGCAGAGAAAAGGGGCACGTGATGGCCCACGGGGTCGGCTGCAGTCCTTAAGAGCAGTGCCTGCTTTCACCACTGCCTTTTGCTGCCTGCAGAGATCTGTGCTGAGGGTTGGCAGCTCCTGCTGGGGCAAGAGCTGCATCTTCCAAGAGGCAAAGCTGCAGCATCTTCCTCCCCAGGGACTGTCTCCATGCAGGAAGCAGCACAGGGGACTGGCCGAAGGGCTCGGGCTGGGACACGGCCCCAACAGGAGCAGCCCTGGCACACTGACACGGGAGGATGAGCCCAGGTGAGGAGCACGGGCCCAGCGTGGCACCAAGACAGGCATCTCCTGTGGGTTATGTGGGGCTGTGCTGTGCACCCTGGGGGTGCTGACTGACCCCCTTTGTGCTGAGACAGAGGAGATGCTGCTGCACCACGTCCCCAGGAGAGCCCCTGCCTCCTTCTGCTCTCAGGGATGGGACTGGGAGACGCCTCCACGCCGAGAGTGGCACTTGGCATGGCTTCAGTCCCCAGTGGAAGAGGCTGGGCTCCCCGCTGCCCAGAGCTCCTGGTTAGGGACACCCACGCCTGCGCCTGGCTCAGAGTCCAGGGTGCACTCAGTCCGGATCCAGCCTCGAGATATTCCTGCTGCAGCTGCAGGTGAGCTCAGCTCTCCCTCAGGGACACCTGTGCCTGTAACAGCTCCAGCCCATGGAGCCCCTGCACGAGAGCTGTTCCTGGTTCTCACAGCTCCTGCTCCTGCACCCCTTGCTCACTTACTGCTCAGGATATCTGAGGGCCCAGGTGATTTCTGTTCCTTCTGCTTGTTTCACTTGCAGGTGTTTCCCAGTCCAGCTTGCTGAACCTCCAGCTCTGACTGTTCTTCCTTCCAGCTCTGGCTCTGAGATGCTGCACTTGATGGCTGCTCCAGTTCCTTCCAGCTCTGGGTAAATAACTGGTGTCTCTTGTGTAATCTGTGTCCGTGTTCTGTCGTTTGTGTCCATCTGTGTTACCTGTGTCACATCTCCATGCTTTATCAGCATCCTTCCAAGCCATGGTAGCCAGACTCTACTCGCAACAGGTTCGTGCTGGTGCTCGCTGAGTTTGGGGAAATTTGGGGGATTTTGGGCAGTTTTGAAATAATTTTTAAAGAGTTTTTTAGATTTTATTGGGGGAATTTTTGAGGGTTATTTTGAGGTGGGGGGGATTTAGGGGTTTTTAAAAGGATTTTTGGAGGAATTTTGGGATTTGTTTTTTTTAATTTTAAAATTTTTAGTGAATTTTTAAGGGGTTTTTGGGAATTTTTAGGGGTTTTTAAAGGGGATTTTAAAGAGATTTTTTTGGGGATTTTGGGGGTTTTTAAAGAATTTTAAAGGTTTTTTTTTCAGTTTTATTGGGGGAATTTTGGGAGTATTTTGGGAGAGTTAAGGGTTTTTAAAAGGATTTTTGGAGGAATTTTGGGATTTTTTTTGGGATTTTAAAGGGATATTTTAGGGAAATTTAAAGGGTTTTTGGATACTTTTTAGGGTTTTTTTTCTAGGGGATTTTAAAGAGGTTTTGGAGCTTTTAGGGGATTTGGAAGGGTTTTTTTAGGGGATTTTAAAGAGGTTTTTTTTGGATTTTAGTGGAGCTTCGAGGGGTCTTAAAGGGGAATTTTGGGGCTTTTTTGGGATTTTTTTTTAGGTTTTTTGAGGGGTTTGAAGGTTTTCTTAAGGTATTTGTTAGAGGTTTTTAAAGAGTTTTTTGGGGATTTTGAAGTATTTTGGGGGGATTGGGGAAGGTTTTTGGGGATTTTTAGGGGTTTGTGATTTTTTGGGGAAATTTCTGTGCGGTTTGGGATTTTTGTAAGGGTAAATTTGAAAGCTTTTTCGGTTTTTTGGTCGGGTTTGTGTGGTTTCTTTTTTTTTTTCTTGTTTTTGGCCTTTTTTTATTTGAGGGGCTTTTTGGTTTTTTGTTTTTCTGTTTTTTCAGGATTTTAAAATGTTTTAAATGGATTTTTTTAAATTTTCAACTATATTTTCAATTTCCCCCCCCCCCCTCCCCGAATTTCCCTTTCCAGGTTGGTTTTTTCAAGCGCCACTACAAGGAGATGCTGGAGGGCACCAAGACCCCCGGGGTGCCCCAGGACTGAGTGAGAGGAGCCCAAAAATTTTGGGCACCCCATCCCCCCAAAATATTAAATTCACATGGAAGCTTCCCCTGTATTTGTGTGGAGTTTTTTGAAATTATTTTGGAATTTTTTAGGGGGGGTTTTGGGAAACTGGGGAGGAGGAAACACTAAAAAATAAAAAAATAAATTTAAAAAGGATTTGGGAAAAAAATTGGGGAATTTCACCACAAAAATGTGAAGAGAGCCCCAAAAATCCACACGGGATGAGGTGGTTTTAGCCAAAATCAAAGATTTGGCCCCGAAATCTCCCCAAAGTGGGAGATTCCTCCTAAAAATCCACCTGTGACACCCGAGTTTCACCCAAAACCCATGCTCATGTCTGCTGATCCATCGCTCTGGGCTCAAATAGTCGTGCCTGAGATCTGGGGGTGCTCCTGTACCTGGTTGTGTCCACAAGCGGGATAGGGGGGCGACTATGGCTGCACTACCGGGCTGTGTCCCACTCCTGTCTGGCAATCCATTGCTCTGGGCACCGTTGCTCATGCCCAGGGCAAAGGACCCTAAACCGAACCCCGCGCCTCGGGATACGCGACTGCCGCGCGTGTCACGTGCTTTTGCTACTACATACCTATTGGTCAAGCAGTCTTCTGTGGTACATAGCCGTGATGCAGAGAACTCAGTTCTAAGTGTAGTGCAAAGTGAGAACTACTGTGTGCTGTGCATGCTTTCTCCTTAGCGTTCTGTACACTGCAGTGCTCGTCCCTATGCAGAACTTACAGAGTGCACGGTACGCTTCCAAGGAGCAGGGCATTCTCGTATGGTACAGAGAGTTTGACAGAAAAGTGCACACGCCAGGCGTGTTTTGGCAGTAGCAATACCTACCAGCCTACCAGCACAGTGTTCTGTGTCAGCAGGAGACGACACTTTACCTCGCCTAAAGAGATATCGCCGCAGGATACATAGCGCGAAGAAGGAGGCTGCAGAGCACTGGAGAGTGCACTTCGCAGCTAATTGCTTGTCAGTGACTGAAAGCATGAAGCAGGATCAACGTCAGCTGGCTTTGCTACTACATACCTATTGGTCAAGCAGTCTTCTGTGTTAAATATCCGTGGTGCAGAGAACTCAGTTCTAAGTGTAGTGCAAAGTGAGAACTACTGTGTGCTGTGCATGCTTTCTCCTTAGCGTTAAGTACACTGCAGTGCTCTTCGCTATGCAGTGTTGAAACAGTGCATTGTAAGCTTACACAGAGCACGGTATTCTCGTATGGTTCAGGGCTTTTAACAGCAATGTGCACATGACAGGAATGTTTTGGCACTAGCAAAACCCATCAGCAGAGTGTTCTGTGCTAGCAGGAGACGACACTTCAGCTCGCTTAGAGAGAAATCGCCGAAGGCTACATAGCGCGAACAAGGAAGCCGCAGAGCCGCGGAGTGCTCTTTGCAGCGTAGCGCTTGTCAGTGACTAGAGGCATGAAGCAGGATCAACGTCAGCTTGCTTTGCTACTGCATGCCTGTCCATGAAGCAGCATTCTGTGGTACACAATCGTGATGCAGAGAACTCAGTTCTAAGTGTAGTGCAAAGTGAGAACTACTGTGTGCTGTGCATGCTTTCTCCTTAGCGTTCTGTACACTGCAGTGCTCGTCCCTATGGCAGAATTTACAGAGTGCACGGTACGCTTCCAAGGAGCAGGGCATTCTCGTATGGTACAGAGAGTTTGACAGAAAAGTGCACACGCCAGGCGTGTTTTGGCACTAGCAATACCTACCAGCCTACCAGCACAGTGTTCTGTGTTAGCAGGAGACGACACTTTACCTCGCCTAAAGAGATATCGCCGCAGGATACATAGTGCGAAGAAGGAATCTGCAGAGCACTGAAGAGTGCACTTCGCAGCTAATCGCTTGTCAGTGACTAGGGGCATGAAGCAGGATCAACGTCAGCTGGCTTTGCTACTACATAGCCATTCGCCAAGCAGTCTTCTGTGGTACATATCCGTGATGCAGAGAACTCAGTTCTAAGTGTAGTGCAAAGTGAGAACTACTGTGTGCTGTGCATGCTTTCGCATGCTTTCTCCTTAGCGTTCTGTACACTGCAGTGCTCGTCCCTATGGCAGAATTTACAGAGTGCACGGTAAGCTTTCAAGGAGCAGGGCATTCTCGTATGGTACAGAGAGTTTGACAGAAAAGTGCACACGCCAGGCGTGTTTTGGCACTAGCAAAACCTAGCAGCAGAGTGTTCTGTGTTAGCAGGAGACGACACCCTACCTCGCCTAGAGAGATCTCGCCGCAGGACACATAGCGCGAAGAAGGAATCTGCAGAGCACTGGAGAGTGCACTTGGCAGCTAATCGCTTGTCAGTGACTAGAGGCATGAAGCAGGATCAACGTCAGCTTGCTTTGCTACTACATGCCCATTCGCCAAGCAGTCTTCTGTGGTACATAGCCGTGATGCAGAGAACTCAGTTCTAAGTGTAGTGCAAAGTGAGAACTACTGTGTGCTGTGCATGCTTTCTCCTTAGCGTTAAGTACACTGCAGTGCTCTTCGCTATGCAGTGTTGAAACAGTGCATTGTAAGCTTACACAGAGCACGGTATTCTCGTATGGTTCAGGGCTTTTAACAGCAATGTGCACATGACAGGAATGTTTTGGCACTAGCAAAACCCATCAGCAGAGTGTTCTGTGCTAGCAGGAGACGACACTTCAGCTCGCTTAGAGAGAAATCGCCGAAGGCTACAGAGCGCGAACAAGGAAGCCGCAGAGCCCCGGAGTGCTCTTTGCAGCGTACCGCTTGTCAGTGACTAGGGGCATGAAGCAGGATCAACGTCAGCTTGCTTTGCTACTACATGCCTGTCCATGAAGCAGCATTCTGTGTCACACAATCGTGATGCAGAGGACTCAGTTCTAAGTGTAGTGCAAAGTGAGAACTACTGTGTGCTGTGCATGCTTTCTCCTTAGCGTTCTGTACACTGCAGTGCTCGTCCCTATGCAGAACTTACAGAGTGCACGGTAAGCTTCCAAGGAGCAGGTCATTCTCGTATGGTACAGAGAGTTTGACAGGAAAGTGCACACGCCAGGCGTGTTTCGGCAGTAGCAAAACCTAGCAGCAGAGTGTTCTGTGTTAGCAGGAGACGACACCCTACCTCGCCTAGAGAGATATCGCCGCAGGACACATAGCGCGAAGAAGGAATCTGCAGAGCATTGGAGAGTGCACTTCGCAGCAGATCTCTTGTCAGTGACTAGAGGCATGAAGCAGGATCAACGTCAGCTTGCTTTGCTACTACATGCCTATTCGCCAAGCAGTCTTCTGTGGTACATAGCCGTGATGCAGAGAACTCAGTTCTAAGTGTAGTGCAAAGTGAGAACTACTGTGTGCTGTGCATGCTTTCTCCTTAGCGTTCTGTACACTGCAGTGCTTGTCCCTATGGCAGAATTTACAGAGTGCACGGTAAGCTTCCAAGGAGCAGGGCATTCTCGTATGGTACAGAGAGTTTGACAGGAAAGTGCACACGCCAGGCGTGTTTCGGCAGTATTAAAACCTAGCAACAGAGTGTTCTGTGTTAGCAGGAAACGACACCTTACCTCGCCTTGAGAAAACTCGCCGCAGGACACATAGCGCGAAGAAGGAATCTGCAGAGTACTGGAGAGTGCACTTGGCAGCTAATCGCTTGTCAGTGACTAGAGGCATGAAGCTTCTCATCCATCTTCCCTTTTGGAGTTGAGCAGCACAGAGGCACATGTGCCGCCTCCTCCTGCTGAGCACAGAGATCAACCTCCTCCCTAGCTGCATGAGCAGCTGCCCACTCCCAAACCCGTTCTTGCAGCAGTCTGGTTAAATGGTGGCTACAGTCCTCCTGCAGTGACAGAGGTGGTTGAGCTAAAACAGTGGTCCTGTAGAAGGGTGGAGTTTTCCTCTGAAGGTCCAGGAATGATGTGGAAAAGGTCTAGTTTTCCTCGAGAATCCAGTGAAAAGACAGTATCTGGTAGTCCAAAATCTCAGTTTTTTTATCTAGGTAGAAAAGGCTTGGTTCCTCTCCCTGACTGGAGCATCTCTCAATGGGATGATGTAATTTTATCAGTCATAGAGTGGGACTTAATGGCTCAGCAGCAGATGATATCTTCCTGGAGGGGGGGAAGATGGGTTGTGGAAAAGATAAAGATGATTGCCCCACCTAGTCTTAAAGATGGCCCATTAGCAGATAGTATGTGCCACAGAGATAAGGAATCACTACCCCACCCGGCTTCAACAGGTGGTGATAGAATACACATTTCTGGCCACATCAACCCAACACAGTGGGGAAGAGTAAGCAGGGCTTAAAAGCATCTCAAGACTGGTCATCTGCTGGGCTTGGCTATTGATTCCCTCTGTAATATTTGTGGTGTCGTTTAGGAACTGTATTGCATGGGTCTGGATCCTGAAGATCATTGAATACTGTGATCCTTGACTGTCAACTTCAGCACCCATGAGGATATATTTGGACAAACATTGGCTACCAGGAGGTGTCTGCCAATTCCAGTGCTGCTTCTTTTAACACAGTGTGCCATTATTCATGTGCCAGCAGTTCCATTGTTGTAAAAAGCAATATAAACAATCAGCATAACCCAACCCCAAACTGAGTGGGAGTTACAGATACATGGCCATGGAAGCTTGTATTGGAAAGCAATTTCTTCCTGAGTGCAGTTGTCAAATTCTGGAGACCACTGTGTGTTGTCAACTGTTTGGAAGGAAAGGGTTCCCAAAGTAGTGGATGGGCAATAAATCACATATAAGCAAAGGAGTAGAAGCTCTCTCTCCTGGCTTGCCAGCTCCATACACTTCAGAGGAATTATAGTGATGCTAGTTTCATGAAAAATAAAAACAAAGAGATCTTCTGAGTAATTCAAAACCCCCTTGTATGCCTCATCAATTAGATGTATTGATTGTAAAGTGGAAGTTCACCTAACTCACTTCTTCCCTTGTGAGTATGGCTCAGCCTCACAAAGTAAGGTGGCTGGGCCGCTGTCTGGCAGGAGGAAGGGTCTTGTGCCAGCCTAGAGAGCCTGTGCACATTGCCAGGGAAGAGTTCTGCCCTGCAGGTGCCCCCTGCCATGAGCTGTGCTGCTCCCAGGTGCATAGTGGAGCTGCAGGGCTGCTCAGCTGTGGGGCAGGGAGAGGAGCAAGAGGACTGCATGTGCAGCTGAGCCCTTCCTGGAAAGCACAGGGCTCAGGGCCCCCTGCTGTCCCAGGGCAGCCCAGAGGGTAGGGTGTTCCTGTGGTAGTTCTGCGGATGTGGGTCACGGTGTCCCCTTGGCCTGCTTCAGGTGGCTGCTGGCAGGAGTATGTTTCTTTGTGAAGCTATTTAGAAGTTTCCAGGAAATGTGTCCCACGGAATAGGGAGCTTGAAATACTTCAGATTTACATTGCGGCCCTTGTTATATTTTGTGTCTTCACTTTGCAGGCCTGACTGGCAACACTATTGCCAAGAATCTTCCCGGTCACCTCCCTCCATTACAAGCTCTTGCCTCCCATCCAGAAGTGCTCTCCTTCCACCAAGCCAAGCAAGACGTGCAATGCAGAGAAAGAGAAAAATATCATCAGCTACAAAGATATCAGTAGAAACGACCAGGAGCTGAGTTCAGAGGGAAAAGGATGTAAGATTAGGAGACAATCTGTGTGACAGATTGTCAGGTTATGCACTGCAGTGATTCCTAGAGATGTTGCATTTGGGCTATTGGAGTGGTGAAAAGGATATAGCAACAATGTTCCTTTCAGCGATGGAGAAGCAGAAAGCCGTTTATTTAAAGAAACACTACACTTTTATAGACCAGTCCATGCAACTAAGGACATAGATAATTCCATTGGTGAAATGGAGGTAACACCCCTTGTAAACATGCTTTCATGTCTCTCGCGTCTCTCATGCAACCAGCAGGTGTTTAATCATTGTTATAATTCTCTTCTCTTATGTTTTCCTTGAGCAGCCTGAGAAAATACTAGGCTGCGTCAAGGCTGCTTTTTCTTTGGCTTTAACCAGTATCCCACTGTGGCAATTTAAGGCTATAAGAATGGCGAAAAGGAAAATGCAGCATAGTTCCTCGTGTAATGGCAAAGCAAGAGAGAAGAGAACTTTATTTAAAGAAAGACTACATATATATATAGGGTAAGACGTGCAAAACAAAATAGAAAAGACTCATTGGTCCAAGAAGGCAACACCTCCTTGAAAACATGCTTTAAGCAAAACATCATGTCTCTCATGCACCCTGCAGGTGCATAATCATTGTTAGAATTTGTTGACTTGTAAAGGCCCAAGAAAGACAAGGCCTCAAGGTTGCTTTTCCCCTGGTTCCCAGTAGTATTCAACAACATGTCCCTCTTTCTGAAAAATATAAAAAAATGAAAAAGTTATGTATTTGTACTCCATTGCGGGGCCCCATGCAAAGGAGGACAAACACATGCAGGAGACATGAGGATACTAGCCTGGGAAGGTTCCAAATTTGTTGACCTTCTTTGCAAAAAATCCATCACCAAAGCACTATTTCTAATACAATAATAAAATTCTGCAACAGTTCCCCAGAAGTAAAACCCATCACCATTCTTAATACATTTTAAAAAATTTTTGGCAAAAATTTCTCATGGAGTTTAAAACAGTTAACTAAAATCCATCACCTGTCCAACACATTGGAAAACGCTGGCTAAAAACTTAAAAAAAGGTAATACAATTCCTCAGAACTAAAAGCCAAAATATGCCAATTTGTTTCAATAAAATCCATTACCATTACTAATACATTTTAAAAATCTAGCTTAAAACCTAAAAGGACTATATCTAATACATAATATAATTCACCAGAACTAAAAATTTTAAAATGGTCCATTAATTTCAAAGCAGTTCTGAGTTCAAAACAAAAACCAAAACAGTTCAACAGTTTTGATGTCAAAACAGTCCATCTTGTAGAAATGTCATCCAGTGAGCAACACTTGACAGGCCAGCAACAAAATGGAAGGACACACTCTGTCTTCAGCATCACAGGTCAACAGCAGCCTCAGCTTGAAGCAAGCATGTCCCGTTTGTTCTGTGGCAAAGAAAGCGATACACCAAGAAAAGATAAAGATTAATCAATTTTTTTTCCTCTTTTTTCCAATCACGCTATTCAGTCTTAGGAAAAGCAGCACGAACAGCATCAAACACAGAAGCAGTTTGGATTTCTGTCATTGGAATATTATCATCACAATTTTCCAACAATGCTTTCCCAGAAACTAAGTTCAGCTTAGGAGCATCCGCTTGAGGATTTTGCCCCACCCCAACCGTACAAACGCCATGGTCCCCGGGACCCCCGAAGATCTCTGTGTGCCCCACCGAACCCCAGCCACCCTGTTGCATTGTGCTTCAGACTTGGCCCCCCAAAACTCAAGGCGACCTTCAGGCCCCACTGCGAGTGGACCAAGAGGACGCCCCCAGAGAGAAGCCGACCCACCATCACCCCCGGTGTGAGGCGAAAGCGATGAGGGCAGTGCCAGGCTGACAGAAGACAACAGGGCACCTGAAGCGTTGATGGAAGCAGTTCAGACACTCGTGGACCGACAAGAACATCCTCTCTGGCTGGCAAGGCTGAAAGCGGTGGCGTTGGAGGAGGCGGGGTCAGCACCGTCACCGGCGAGCTGGAGAAGAAGGTCACCACTTCCGGGTTGACTACCTGTGATACTGAGGTGAAAGCAGAAGAAAACCACATCTCTGCCGAGGCAGGGCTCACCCCAATGGGCGGTGGGTCGAGCTCTGCCATCAGAGGCGAAGGAGGAGCGGGCGCCACCCTTTTATCTGGGGATGGAGGCGCCTGTGGCTCCAGCCTGCTGGGCGGGACAAGTTCAGACGTCAGTGCTGAGGGACAGGCAGGCACCATCCCCACCTCAGCTCTGGGCAGTGCCCACTTCTTCGTCTCAGCGAGCAGGGGGAAGTGTTCCTGCGGACCCGACTCAGCGAACGCCCGCCGCGAACCCACATTCACAGAACCAGCTGAGATCAAAGCTATCAGTGCGGTGTAAACCACAGCCGCCGCCTGCGTCGCCACCGCGGCAGCGAATGCCTCAGCCACCGCGCGACTGGCAGCAGCAGCAGTGGCGGAGGCGGGGCAGGGGCTGGTCCCTGCCGGAGCGAGCAGGGGCCACTCTGAGCCCTCCAACAACAACACATGCGCAGACCCTGCAGGCGGCCGCAGCAGCTCAGCAGGGTCGCGCTCAGGCGCCTGCGGGGGAAGGGTGATCGCCGATCTCCACGTCCATGGGGGAGAAAGGAGCAACCGCGGTCCCCGCCGCCACAGGCGGGGACAGCGCCGCATCCATCGCCGCATGCCCGGATCGGGCGGCGATGTTCACCGCGTGAGCACAGTGAACCCCCGCAGGCGGCCGCGGAGGCTCAGTGGACCGCCGGCCCCACACCGGCAGCACAGACGCAGACGCCCCTGGAGGGGGGCCGTCTCGCCCCGGGCCATTCTTTTTTTCCCGAGCCACTACCCCACCGAAGCGCAAATAGAGGGATTCGCAGGGCGAAGAGTCCCCGTGCGGTCTAGGTCCACTAAAATACCTCTCCATGTTGAGAGTGGAGCTTCCCGTTTTTTAGATTGTTGAGTCCCCATTTTAAAGAGAACTCCAATCCTCCTAGCAACTAGCCAGGAGTTCGCCGTTCAAAACGAGCTAACTATTGGCTGTTTACCAAAACTACCAAAAAACTCCCTGTGAGGGAGGAAGCAGCCGACGATTTTCGTGGATTTCCTGTCCCACTGCAGTCAGGGGGGTCTGCGATCTTCCCAGATGGCTCTGACCCGCCGATTCCCAGCGCTGGTTTCTGGCTGCAGGCTTTCAGTCCTGGTCTCTTGGTAATTCAGTCTGGCATGGCACTGGCTAGAAAAACCTAGCTTGGACCGCAGTCCCGGTTGTCGACAGCCTCGCTGCGTCTGTCCCGGTTCCAGCAGACCGTCAGCTTCTAGTTTAATCTGGTGTTTTCCCGTTGGCAACAATCGCTCGAGGGGTGAGATAAATGGGCCAGAAGATCTGCTCCTTTATAACGCCTTTATCAGAGACCAGCTCTGGGCGGAGAACCCGAATGGCTGTGCACACAGCTGCTGCTCCCAAAAGGCGACACGGATGAGGAG
>NW_026612901.1:0-25001 GCF_029582105.1 Oenanthe melanoleuca | reverse complement strand
TGGAAAATCTGGATTTCTTTTCCAGTTATTAATGGGCTTTTCCTGCCTAACAGTGGAATTAGCTTATGAAGCATAAATTTGTTTCACATGTCTATATGGCTCTATGCACACACATACATACACCAGCATAGCCATCCATCCTTATTCTTTGATTATCTTGCAGATCATATAGTTCATATGTTTAAAATCAAAGGTAACTTTGTGATCTGGGAGAAATTCTTTACTAATTTTCTCTCCTGAATGGAATAGATTAGAAATGTCTGGAATTTGTTTTACTGGGGAGAGGGGATTTGTTTGTTTGTTTTGTGGGGAGTTCATTTGGGGTTTATTTTTGAAAGGAAGAAATAAGAAGCTATTATCAGTTTGGACTTGTTAAAGTACACATTATTATTTTAATTATTTTAAATGTCTTCTCAATAAGAAAGACTGAGCCCCTAAGAGCATTTTTATCCATGTCAGACTTCTTACAAACTCCTGAAAAATATTGTTGGCTTATCAGTGTTGTGCAATTGCTTTGTTTTAACTCTTGGAAGCAGATAAAGTATTCAAATCAACGTTGCTATTACAGTTGGTTCACAAGAAAGATCAAATCAGGGAAGGTTGAGGAAAATAAGCTGCAGTTTGCACAACTCTGTTTTCTTACTGATACCATTTTCAGGAGCTGTGATAATGTTGCATTCCTGACTTTTGGAGTTTTCTTTATTTATTTAGTTTGCAACATGCTTCTCAAATTTTCAGTATATTTACAGTTTTACATTAGTGATTGTTTGAGGTTATCCAAAAAGGTCACAAAGTTACCTGCTAATTTGCAGAACACAGAAAAGTCTGTTTTCTGTGTCTTGGAATGCTTAACCTTTTTCATGCTATAGGATCCAGGTAAACCAAGCTACTTGATTTTTCAAGTTGAAGGATTTTAGCACAGTGCCTTAACAAAGATGCTTTGCTTTAAGTAATGCCTGAAGCACTTCAAGCATTCAAGGCACTGATTTAGGTTTCTGCTCTGAAATCATCTTGGGAGGAACCGAACTGCTTTTGGTTGTGGAAGTGTAGGTTTCCTCTATGGTCTGTATACAGTTAAATGGTTTGAATGTCTCTCCTTTTGTTTGTTTGTTTGTTTGTTTGTTTTGTTTGTTTGTTTGTTTTTTGGGTTTTTTGGGGGTTTTTTGTTTTTGTTTTTTTTTTAATTTGACCATATCTTCCTCAGATTTCAGGGCAGTCTGCATTGCAGGATGAAATAGCACCTTATTTTTATGCAGAATTTGAAAACAAGTATGGCAGGAAAGTGAACTTGGAATTGAAAGTTTTAATCAAGGCACTTAAAAACCCTTTGTTAGCAAGATACTTTTGAGGGAGTTGTTTTAATCAGGCGGTGTTAGTGCCCAGGTGACTGGGAAATATGCTGAGTGAAAACATAATTTTAAAATAATCAGTGACTTTCCAGTCCTCTGAATTTTCTCATAACTCTTAATATTGATGCAATTTGGAAAATGTAATGCTTGCATACAATACCTCTTCCTATCAGCTTGCCTTATCTGACTTAAAACTTTAACATCCTTCTAGAATTTGGAGTGAAAATAGATCCAAACAGGTGTTTGTGACATCTGCCTCAAAAACAGAGCACACAGAGCACATATTCTTTATGCTGCTCTTTTGAGGTGGGTCAGCTGACTGGCACTGGCAATGGAAAGTTCAGTCCAGATCAGCAAGTGCTGCTGATTCTTGGCAAAAATCTGTATAAATTATCTTATGCCATTGGCACTATAGAAATTCTTTTGAGGGGGAGGTTTTAATTGTTGCTAGTTATTCATGCAGTTGAACAATGATGAATTGGTTATACAATTGCTGTGGCAAAATTTAGCTCCCTGACCACAAAGAAATGCTACATGTGTCAGGAAGTTCAGTTTAACCAGAAATGCAGCAGAAAATAATATAATGTACAAGGACTCTTACGGGTGCAAAGATGCTTATTAATACTTATGAATTTTATACTTAACAACTCATTTTGAGCAATATTGACCTTTAGTTTACAGATAATCATCTTAATTTTCTCTGCATTGGGTGGTAGAGCCTCCTGTAGGCCAATATCAGATGCTTAAGTTTGACCTGTATCTATCTGAGCAGTAGAAGAGCAGTCTTTTACTTTACTTGCCCAGGAGAATTAACTGAACACTGAGAGTCAGAGGTTTCATAGTGCTTTAAGGCAACAATGATGCTTCAAGTCACTTTTTGGCCTAAGTAGTAGAATTTGTGGGGATCGGTCACTGCAGTTTGGATTTTTCATCTGAATAATCTGCACTCTTTTAGTGGTACATAGCATTTGTTCAGTTAGCACAACTGTCATCTTCAAGAACTGAGTTACATATATAGTATTATATTGGGTGAGTTATATGTGCAGATAAATAATTAATTTATAGAATTACAGATAATTATAGAGAAATAATTCTTTGTAATCCATTTAAATTGTTTGGAATTTTGCATTTGCCAGTTTGTCAGTATTTTTCTAACAAATAAGCATTCTAAATATGTCCTTTTTCATAATCCAAAATACTTTGTCATCCCTTTCAAAATGCAATTTTTTCTTTCTACCGGTTGACTTTTGGTATCCATTTAGTATAAACACAGTAAAAATACGAGTTTTGCTATTAACGTCAATTTTTCAAGCTCCTCAGTTATTGCACATTAGTAATTAAAGTGTAATAATATTAAAGGTTAAATTATTGTGTGCCAATGGCAACATCATATTAGCCTAACCTTAGGTGCTTAAGGAAGATTTTAGTTGCATGTAGACTTTGTCTTAATACTGGAAAACATGCTAGAAGCACTTATCAGATGAGCTTTTTTCCAGTGCCTAAAGACAATAATTTTGCCTTTGAGTCCATCCTAGCAATGGATCAAAATAGCATCCGAAGTGTTGCTCATGATCACTGCTATAACTCACAGCTCATAACTCTTGTTATTTCAGTTATTAAGCTTTTCAAAGTCATTGTTAACCAGTATGGATCTGTGTGCAAATGTACTGTGTGTGCGTGCGGCTGAGAAGGGAGAGAAATAAAAAATATCTAACACAGAACACTGTAGCCTTCTGCTGATAAAGCTGTGGTTTTACTGTACTGTGTGAGATTGATACAAATGCATAATATTATGAATATAAATACACACTCCAATATCTTTGATTCCACAAAACACCCCTTCTTGGTTTATTTGTTCCTTTAGTTGTTTGATCATGTGTATTTCCCAGTTAATTAGTGTTACCCTTCGTGAATGCGGTTCTCTGTCTAGAGGTAACATCTTGGGTAACCACTAAAATAGATATCCAGTCTTTTGCTGGATTTGCTGCTGCCCTATTCTGAGTAAGGAGGTTGGTGGAGGTGCAATGAAACAGAATTAGAAAGTTTCTTGAAGTAAAAACAGAGAATGTTCTGAATATATGAAGTCCTACATGTTTTCTTTTTTCATGCTTCCATCCATTTTGTTTTCTGTCTGAGAAATGTCTGGATATTTGAGTGTTTTTAATACAATTTGTGTTTGAAATGCCCCTTTCAAACTATTTTAGAAAATTCTACCTGTTATGAAATTTAATCTTCTGAAAACTGCAGTGCTTAGCAGCCCAGATTCTGTTGGTTGCAAATAACAAAATTATTGGCAGGGTGTTGATGGCTTCTGTCTTTTAAACCCAGATGGACACTGATCTTTGGCCAATCAGTTTATCTGCTGCTGTGACATCTACAGTGAAATGTGGTTATCAGCTGCAAAGATCACTGTCAGCTGATGCTGCAACTGGGATTTCTCGCCTTCCCCGCTGTTCTCTAAAGCTGTGGCAGTACTGTGGAGTGCTGTAGGCCATGTAGTGTGGACACCCTCTTTCCCAGGAAGGATGAGAAATCCTACCTGTAATCCACACTAATTTTGAGGTCTACTTGTTTCAGTGTTGAAAGAAAGGAGAACAATTTTGAAATCACATCTTCCTTTCTTTAGGGCAGCTATGGGTTCGGCTGAGTGGCAATGAGGAATGCTGCTCTTCCCCCTGACACCCACTTGATTTCTTTTTTTCTCTCTTTACCATGGAAGAGCAGTTCTGGTTTATGCAGTCAAGATCAGTGCTCTGATCTACAGCCACACAGCTGAGACATTTTGAGAGTGTTCTGCAGAGGTGATGAGAGTCCCCAGGATCTAGAATTTGATAGTGTTCATGGCATGTGGGTCTTGGACACAAGCTCTGAATTTTCTTTTGCAGTTTGCTTTTGTCATTTGAGTATTTCTAGTGTTGTTTAAGAGCAGCATTTTTGGTCAGGTCTTGATAATACACTTAACTTGCAATCTATTTATTTGGGATATTTCCTTACTTGAACTTTTTTGGGGCTTTTTAGGTTATATACTCTGTGTAACAGCTTTTTTTGCTTGTACCAACATTTTTCCACATAGTTATTGTTAGAAAAAATCCATACTGTTTTTAGGGGTTTTTTAAGTATTGAAATAGTTGGTGTAGTTATTGACTATTCTACTTTGACTATGGTATTGAGTATTCACTTGGTGTTTTAATGTTAAATATAGGAAAGAATATCAGATGGCTGTAGGAGAAACTAGGGTTATGCTTACTGTAGTTATACTGTAGTTGAGAGTCTCTATTGTGCATTTTGGATAGGTGTCTATTCTTCTGTCTTACTGCAGATATTCTCTCTCCAGCACACTCAGGTACTTACATTGCTTTGAAGTTTTCCATACATACTGTAAAATAAAAGAGCTGCTTTAGTAACTGGAACGAGCTGTTGATACATCATAAGATAGAAAAATATTGTCAGAAACTTAATTTGTGTTCTGTTCGAGATGTTGTAGGAATATTTGGATTTTGCATCAAAGATATGTCTCTCAAATTGATTTCTGAACTATTTGGTGCAAAGTTTCTTTTTTTTCCTCTAACACTTGTATTTGAATTTCAGTCAAACTCAGCGAAGTCCCCACGTGTTTTACCGACATGACTTGATCAATCAGCTTCAGCACAATCACGCCCTCGTTACACTGGTTGCAGAAAACCTCTCTGCTTATATGGAAAGCATGAGGCAGTATGCTAAAGGTGAGTTTTAACATCAAAGTTGCTTCATGGAGTATAGGAGAACTCCAGCTGAAAATGGAGTTAATAGTTATTATGGGAATTTACTTTTAAGTTTATTTGTTTAATTTTCAAGGATCTGTGAGGTTGATAGCCTTGTAGTGACTGGACAAGAAAAGCTTAAAATACTAATTTTTTCTTTGTAATAATTGAAAATGTGTGTTTTGCAGCAGAATGTGAGAAAATGGCAGCCATTGTTTATTTGTGAATTGATAAAAATCATCTTGCACTACTTAGGCTAGGGTAGTTATTTTTCTGTAAGATTCTAGTAGTAAAACTTCTAGTTTTGAATTTGGAAGGTGCCTTTGAAAAGTTTTGTTAATCACGTCAGTTTGCAGCCATTATTTGGAATTTGTCAGGGAGAAGGACTTCAAACCATAGAGATACCATTTCTTTTTCAAATGTAACTTCTCTTCAGGCTTTCTCACTGTATTTGTTATTAACAGCACTTGGGCTGCACATTGTGTTAATATTTTTGTATTTTAGGCCAAATCCAGCTCTTTGCTGATAAATTTACCCTCTTACTCTGGGTTAACTTTTAGCTAATGAGGTAGGAGTGTGGAAGTGAAGGAGAACGGTGGACCAGGAAACTTGGTGCACTGGACCACAATTCTTGAAATATAAAATTTTGCCAACAGAAGTGAAAGGAGGAGATTTACACCCCTCCTTCCCCACCACTGACTCATATTGGCTGGAACCAAGGACTGTTCAACCCTGGCCTCATAACAGTCTGGCAGCCTTTCTATTGCCTCTCAAAAGTGACACAGTATGTTCTAGAGGGATTAAATGTAGGTCAGTCAGAGAGGACAGGATATTTGCACATTGGAAAGCTTCTATCTACCTACCAGTGCACAGAAGAAGTAGCCTTTTGGAATTCATGTGTTCTGGAATATTATAAATGTATATTTATACACACATGTATGTATTTTATATAAGAGATATCCAAAATACATACTCGAGGACTTGTGGAAATGGTGGTGCTCTGTGTAGATGGTCACTTGAGCAAGGTGTAGGCCAGTGATAATAACATTCAGTTAAATCTACTTACTGCAGCTGTGTTTCTCTATTTAGGAATATGTGGTGGGGTTTACCCTAATTTAAGTCTCTTAACTAATGATAGCATTGAATTAATTAATGTTAAAATAATACTAAATTATTTGGTCTGTTCTCACTATTAGTGTAGGAGCTATCTTTAATGTACCTTATTTTTTAATTCTCAAGCCAAAAGGTCATTTTTGAAAATACTGTGTACCTATCAAATTGTTGAGGGCAGAAGAATTAGGCTGATGATTCTTCTCCTTTCCCAAAAACCACATTGCCCTGCCCCTCCCCATCTATAGTGACTCAGTTAACCAGTAATACAAACATCTTCAATGCAATAGAATTACAAGTGTGTAAAGGGTTTAAATTTAATCTAATTACAAAGCAATTAAATTGTTCTTTCTTGAGATGAAGCTGCTGCAGAACTTCTCATTTGTATCAGAGTACAAAAGCAAATGAATAATAGTGTAGGGTTTTTTATTAGGTGCTTTATTACATTATTAAGGGCAACCAGGAAATCTTCATGTTCCAGATACTGTGCTCAGACTGTAATCCACAGTTCCTGTGCAAAAACTCTTTAATTTTCAGTTTCATGTGCTAAATAGAGCAGAACATAAAGTACTGTGAAGTTTGTCTTCCATCCTTCATGGAGGGAGAAAAAATATGCCAGGGGGCCGTGTAAATGAAAGAGAATAAATGAAAGGGGAAGAAAGAGGATTATGCATGTGAAGACAGAAAGAACTGGAAGCTGTAGAATTAAGCTTGGCTGGAGAAGGTGAATGAGACAGAGGGGGAAAATTCAAGGCAAAGATCCAAACAACACAAAACAGATGCCATAGAAATAAAAAATCCAGTTGTTGACAGATACTCTTGACACTTAACATTGCAATTACTATGTAATTTGGATATTTTAAAATTAATTTTGAATCTGCCATATGTTTGTTTTCCTTGAAGCCTTCCCTAGTTGTGTTTAGTGATGGAGAACAGTGTTCCTGTTCTTCTGTTATTCACCATTGCATAGTGTTTTCTGGGATACTCCCCTTTTATATGTTTGCATTTGTAAGGTTAAAGAGAAGCCTAATCTATGTTTCTGAGTTTTTTCCATCCTCTGTGATTTTCCCTTCTATTGAACTCATCCTTTCCTTCAGCTCTGCAAAGTCCTCCATGAGATGAGACAACTGCTCTTGGATTTTGTAGTACTGAAGGAGGTCACAGTTTCATCTTTTCAATGATTTATCAAAAATCTTTTGAAAATTTTAGAAGATTTCTCATCAATTCTCCTTTATTTCTGCTTATCTGCAGTAATAAAAAATCCAGAGTGTTAATGAAATGGATTTGTGTGTGTTTATCACTAATTATACTTAAATTTCAACCCATTGTTTTCTGCTCTAGTATGTAAGAGTAATATTTAAGGAGATCACACTTTGACTTGCTGTGGGATGTACAGAGTAGAAAATAAATCTGGGAAATGTAGAAAGAATGTGATACAGAAAACATTTATGAAAGTGGATTTTTTTTTTGTAGTTCAGAGTTTTTTAGAATTCTGAAGTACATCCACACTGCCTTTTCTGCAGCTGGCTGGTTTCAGTTCTCCTGTCACTGCCAGTGTTGGTGTTGTGTCTGTGAATTAAACTCCTAGTCAGGAAGAAAAAGCCCAGATAGTCCCCACAGTGAAAATAAGCAAACACCACCACTTCCCCCTCAACAAATCAAAATCAAACAAAAAACTCACTCACAACACCCAGCACTTCAATTGATCAATTTTAATTTGTCTATAATATGCTTATCTGTGTGATTTTTTTTTTTTTTCTGCTGGAAACACAGCATATTTTACTGGTTTTCTCCTTCTAATTCTTAAATATTTTTTGTTCCCATATTTTTGTATTATCTCTTCAGAACTTTTTTCATATTTCTCCTTTTGCTAATTGCTCATTTATGGTCATTTCATGAAGGTTATGATTTAATTTTTAAGAACTTCTGAACATAGTTTTACAGACAATAGTTAACTACTGGTCTTCTGTTTCCCTTGTCATTCAATATTTAAGGTAGTGTACCTTTTGCACTTGGATCTAGAGAGGAGTGTGTATGGCAATTCTTTTTCTTTTTATTTTGAAACACTGATGTATTTCTTTTTCCCTCCTGCCTGATGTAATAGGAGACACTGATTTTCAGCTATGAGGATAACTTTTAGTATTAGTCTTGATGTTGTCATGGTCTCTGCCATGGCTGGGTCACATTAGTTAAAGGCAATCAGTCCACCTTTGCAAATAGGAAATACAGCATTAATTAGTGTATAATGGTGCTATAATAATGAATGTGTGTCATGATGAAATACTGCTAGTACAGATGAAGGTAATGCAAGTGCAGATCTAGATTGTATCTCTTTAAGAAATGTAAACAACAGCCAACCACCAAACAAAACTACACCAAAACCATGTTCCTATGAACAAAATTGCTGTTTGTTAAGAAAATATTATGCTGAACTTGGACAAAATGCAGGTACAAATCTGACTTCTTGTCTTGCTTTCAAAAGACTTCTATTTCAAGCTTGTCAGTGTTACAGACAATTGGGATTTATGTTTGGAAACTCACAGTAAATAAAGTTGTCTTATACTTTCTTCCTCTGAGTGATGTTGTGTGCACAGCTCTGTATATAGGTGGTAAAGAAATGGAGTCATGATTTCCTGTGGACAGGAAAAAACAAAAAAAATCGAAAAATGAAATTTTGGATAAGATGCTGTGTAACAGAACTAAAGCATCCTCAGAAAAAAAGCACTGAATAATTGAGTTAAATGCTTGGTATACTTCTATTTTCAACTGACTTCTGACTTCAAACTGACTACTTAAAAATAGGAAAAATTGATTTGAATAAGTAGAGTGCAGGTTCTTAATTGTTCTTAAACACTTTCATTATATTGAACAGTGGGCACGTGTATCTGTACATAATTGTTGATTTGATTATAGACCTCAGTAGTCTTTGCCTGTGCTCAGCTTAGGAAAAAGCATTAACTGGTAGCTGACTGCTGAAAACTCTTTTCATCCACCTCCCTGAAAATGTACTGGGTTTGGATTATATTCAGAGTAACAAGTCTTCAAACACATCCTGCCTTCTGCAGTCAGCATCACTTTTCTGAATGTGTTGTCTAATAAAATGTTTTATTTGCAGAACATGGTGAATATGATCCTCAAACTGTGAGACCAGGAAGCCGATACAGTCACGTGCAGGAAGTTCAGGAGCGACTTAACTTCTTACGGTGAGTTTTGTCTTGAACATTTGTTTAACTTCTGTAAGAATACTTCGAATGCTTTTTAAAGAAAGAATATTTGAATGCTTTTTGAAGGAAAACCCTTTGCATTTCTTTCTCTTCTATAGCTTTAATTTGTTCTGTTAACTTCTTTCAAAACTCAGATGCAAAAATACACTAAATGTTTTTGTTTTGGTTTGGGTTTTTCCTGGAAGGCTTTTATGCTGCTGTTGAAATATTCAAATAAAGTTTATCAGACTCTTTGGAATTCAGGGCTCTTATTCTGCACCAAGATTTTAATTTTTTCCTGTCAGTGTGCAGAACCTTACTGACTAAATGTACTGTTTGTTGGATACAGTTACATTCCTATTGGGGTAACTTAGTTTAAAATTTGAAGTATTCCGAGTAGAGATATGGCCATGTGTCCTTACTTGGGTCACACCAGATTTAAATCTATGGTCATAAACTGACATATACTTTTGTCAGTCACTGATGTTGTGTTGGCAGCAACTGAGCTGAAAGAAAGTGCAATATAAAAATTACTTGGATGATTTTGGCCAGCTCATTTTGGAGTAAAATAAGAAAACAAAGAATCTCTGTTCATCATAGAGCTGCAGAATGTTGATGCTTTCTAGGCTAAGTCTCTCTCAGCTTTTTCCTACTTGGTTTAACCTTTTTTTAGATGAGTAAGAATACTTGAACTGTCAAGTTCTGAACTATTTATTCCTTGTTTTCTAAAGGAGATTTTCTTTTACTTTTTAAAATTTTAACAAGAATTCTTGTTATTTAAACTGAAGTGTTAACTGTTTAATGAAATTATACAATTGCATATGGATAGCACACTTAATGTATCACTCCTGCATAAAAATTGTAACTTCCTTAGATTTAAGTTCGCTATTTGTTAATGCACATGAATGAAATGTCATAATGAAATATATAAGGTCCCATGGATATCAAATGCATAATATGTAACAATTTCTGAAAAGCACTGCCATAACTCAGTCCCTGATTTCTTCTACATAGAAAAAATTTTAAATGAGAAAAATTAATCTAAAGAACTTTGATTATCATTTGTTCCTCCTGAAACATTCTTAGTTTCAGCTCTCAGAATTGAAGTTCTTAATAATTGTTTCATAATAATTGAACACAAATTAAAAACTTGCTTAAATACAAGGAAAAATTTCCAGTTCATTGATTTTAGCTTCTGGTTCCACTCCATGTTATCGATATCTATTTTGCAATTTTTTTAAAGCAAGTGTTAAACCATAGTGAATGATTGCAGAATTAATTTATTCTCATATGTTGTGACCTGATTTTTAATCTAAATAGTTTACATTAGGAAATGTGCATTTATTTGTATATGAGATGTTAACAATGCTTGCTATTTTTTACTGAATTGTGTTCTTTTTTGTTTGGTGTAAAAGGTCTTGATCCATTCAAAATTGTTAAGATATCACGGTGCTAATTATGAGTGGACTAATGATGTTAATAAAGTTTTCATACTTGTGATATATACATGTGTAATATGCATATCCAACTTTGTGCCTGTACTTTTTACTGAATTGTAACTCTGGATGTCTCTTGGACAGTGCTGTTAATTGTCTCTTTGTTTTGCTCAAGATTTTTATTGAAGGATGGTCAGCTGTGGCTCTGTGCCCCTCAGGCGAAGCAAATATGGAAGTGTTTAGCTGAAAATGCGGTTTATCTTTGTGATCGCGAAGCCTGTTTTAAATGGTATTCCAAACTAATGGGGGATGAACCAGACTTAGACCCTGACATTAATAAGGACTTCTTTGAAAATAATGTGCTTCAGCTGGATCCTTCCCTATTAACAGAAAATGGAATGAAATGTTTTGAACGTTTCTTCAAAGCTGTGAACTGTCGAGAAGGAAAGCTAGTAGCAAAGAGACGAGCCTATATGATGGATGATCTGGAATTAATAGGATTAGACTACCTTTGGAGGGTGAGTTAATTGAAGGAAGCATCTGGAAGGTTAACTGCTAAGACTTTCTCAGTCTCTTTATGTTTTTAGGAATGTGTAATTTATTAGTAATGGACTGAAATCACGGCTTTTGACTCCACTGTCTTCCCAGCAAGTATGCAAGTTGGTAACTTTGCAGGCTGATGTTTGATGGAAAGTTTTTGAATCATAAGTATATTTATGTATGCACATAAAATTAAAGATTTGCTTATATTTTTGATGAAGAAAAGATCCTTCCAGGTGAATTATCTGCATATTTCTCTTTTTTTCATATGCACATTATAATTAAGCTTTGTTTCGTGCACTTCATAAGCTATTCCATGGCATTCCTTCTGGTGTGGTAAACTGGAGTGATTCTAGATCAGACCAAGTGAGCACTGGAATATTCTTCTTATAACCACAACCTTTTGGCTAAACATGGTGGTTTTCTAGGATCTGTAGATTCCATATAACCACCTGTTCTCTATATATAGAATCTCACTTTTCAGTTGGAAGGTTGAAGCTTCTTGAAGCTTGCCAGATCTGTTGGTGAAAGTCATCAGTATCTAAACTGTAACCTAATTTCTTTCAGAGTACTTCTAGTTCTCAAGAGCTACATTAGAGAGCCCAATTAGAGCAGCATTAGTGGTGCACTGTGACATGATTATCATGGCTGTGTGTTTGTAAAATGTGTATAGCAACAGTCTTCAGTAATATTGGTTGTAGCTAGTTGAAGGGTTGGGTATTTTAATCCTGGTAATAATAGTAGATCTCAATTTTTATACAAATAAGTTCACATGGTGTTTGTGAACAGAGTCCTCACAGAATGTTAGCCTGTTTTAGTTTTGGGAATCAACTTAATTCTGATCAGCATGAGAAAACTCATGAAGCTTCAACCCAGTATCCTGCAGGGGTTGTCTGTAAAACTGCTGTCACACCTGATGACTAGTGATTAAAATTTATATCATCAGGTTAGAAGCAGAATTCATTTGCTTGTCCCCCTTCCATTCATTCACAGCCATTTAAATATTTGGAAATTCTGTCTGATGATGCATGATTGTTGAAGCATCTGAAGAAGTTGTTTTCTTATTCTCCAAAACAAGCAAAAATTTGAAATATTATGTGAACATGAGCATATAAAAACTACTTTTACTCTGTTTATAGGACATCAACCTTTTTTTGCCAACTCTGAACTTCAAAACTAGTTAATTATTAATTTTTTGCTCTTCTAATCATCTTAAGTGTAAGTTGTATTGATTGCATTTTGTAACTAAGCATTATAGTCCCTTTCACCTCATAAGATAATTAGGCATACTGCTGTGTTCAGATACTTACATAGTAGTTTTTGTTTTCGTTTTTCTACCAGCAAGTTTTAAGAGATGCTAATTCTTTTTTTTTTTTGATTGCGCTAGGTTGTGATTCAGGGAAATGATGACATCGCAAACAGAGCAATAGACCTTCTTAAAGAGATCTATACTAATCTTGGCCCAAGGTTACAAGTTAATCAGGTAAGAAAAAGCAACAAGAAGATTGGAATAGAATAAAAAAAAAGTATTAAAAATCAATGTGGTGATATTTTTATACTTGAAAGGAAAACAGGAAATAATTTCTGTGTTTTGGAGGGTGAGTCCAACCATCACATTCTGGGCAGATGCAGAACTAAAGTTTTTTTCTCATATTTGCAGACCGAACTCTCATTAATTTTTCATACTAAGTTCATGTGCTGTATTTGCTCTTGCTACTCAGAAAAAAGTTAATGTCATATGAGGGAAGCCTTTTGTTCCACTGCAAATTGTGGAACTTACTCATACAAGTATGTTCAGTGGCTGGGTCTGTGGGGTGTTGTCACAAGCTAATGTAATTTCTGTTTGCTGATATGTCACTTACAAAGGGTCACTGAG
The DNA here is from genome assembly GCF_029582105.1 of Oenanthe melanoleuca. NCBI lineage: Eukaryota > Metazoa > Chordata > Aves > Passeriformes > Muscicapidae > Oenanthe > Oenanthe melanoleuca. The sequence goes on along the minus strand of NW_026612901.1, from coordinate 11,747 downwards.
TTTCTATGTAGTGGTCAAGCTGAGGTCTAGCAAGTGAGATATTATCTCTCTGCATTAATATTTGCTGGGAGCTGTGGCTCACTGGACAGAGAAGAGATACTGGATTTATGTAAGGTCAGGGAAAGGGATGTCATCCACAGGGTCCTTGACAGGCTTGAGAACTGGACCCTTGAGGACTTTGCAAAGTTCAGCAAAGCCAGTGCAAGGTCCTGCAGCTGGGTTAGGGCAATCCCAGGCACAAATTCAGGCTGGGGGATGAACAGCTCAAGAGCAGCCCTGCAGAGAAAAACTTGGGGCTGTTGGATGGCAAGAAGCCCAACATGCACTGGTAGCCCAGAAAGCCACCTGTGTCCTGGGCTCCATCATGGGCATGCAGCAGGAAGGGCAGAACGTCCGGAAAGGGGGTTCTGCCCCTCTTGTCTACTCTGGTGAGACCCACCTGCAGTGATGCATCCAGCTCTGGGACCCCTAACATGGGAAGGACGTGGATCTGCTGGTGTGAATCCAGAAGTGACCATGAAAATAATCAAGGAACTGGAGCATCTCTGTTGTTAAGACATGGAGAAAAGAAGACTTTCAGGAGACCACAGAGGTCTTCCAGTACTTACAGGGTGCTGCAAGAAAGCTCGGGAGGGACTTTAGACATAGGCATGTACTGCCAGGACAATGGAAAAGCTTTAAACTGAAAGAGGGTAGATTTCAGTTGGCTATTAGGAGCAAATTATTCCTGTGAGGGTGTTGTGTCACTGGCACAGGTTGCCAGAGAAGCTGTGGGTGCCCCACCTTTGGAAGTGTTCAAGGCCAGGTTAGATGCAAATCTGAGCAGCCTGGCCTTGGTTGTTGCCAAAGGCAGGGAGGTTCTAACTGGGTAATCTCTAAGGCTCCTTTGAACCCAAATCATTCTGTAATCGTGTGGCTGCACAAATTTGGTGGAGGAATATTGTCCTTTGGACAGTTGATAACTTGCCGGGTGTATTTGTTAAAACTCTGATATTCTACTTGTCTTCAAAAATACTTTAATAATCTACAGAGATGCCAGATCCAGCACAGCTGCTCTAGGAGGTGAATTCACAGCCATTCAAGCCATATCTTCCTGCAGTGCAGATGGCTGGAGGCTTCTATCTTGCTGTAGGTCTGGGCTTACTAAGCATGCAGTGATCTGTCCATCTGCACATGCTTAGCTCTGACACTTCCAGAAATGTTGAATTTACATGCACACAAGAATTCTTTAACATAGTCTGAGAAAAGGAGAAAGTGAAAATCCAGTTTAGGGTTCTCTGTCCAGACTTTCAGTTTTTCTGTTTGCATACAATATAGTCATAGCTACTGATGACGTGAGATTATTGAAGTGCACACTAAATTAAATTATGGGAGTTGCTGGAATAAAACATCTTTATTGAGAAACTTACCTATTTTGGTTTGGGGGATTTTTTTCTCTTCCATTTGGTCATCCTTCTGAAAAGATGGATTCTAATACATCTTGTAATTACACCAATTTCTTAATGTAATTAGGTAGTGATTCATGAAGACTTCATTCAGTCCTGTTTCGATCGTCTAAAAGCCTCCTATGATACATTATGTGTGTTGGATGGAGATAAAGACAGTATCAACTGTGCAAGACAAGAAGCAATAAGGATGGTGAGAGTGCTGACTGTTTTAAGAGAGTATATAAATGAATGTGACAGTGATTACCACGAAGAAAGAACTATTCTACCTATGTCAAGGTATGTGTGAAAAAGCAGTATCATGATTTTGATTTCTGTTAAACTAAAATAATACTATTATCCTTGGGATTTTTACATTCTAAATGGTTTCTAATCAGGAAATAGTTACATGGCGTTTCAGAATTCCCTTTTCTTTGCTAATACATGGCACTGTATTTTTAAGAAAAAAATGGGAAGATCAGGCAAATACAAGTATATATGAAAGGGAAAGCAGGTCTAAGAATGAACTTGGTGGTTTTTTCTGTAACTAGCATAATGTTCCTTGAGGCTCTGTTGTTTTGGATATAGTTCTTTTTTTCAGATAATTACTTGAAAGTGGTACTGTTCCTTACATTAGCATTGGCAAAGCCTTTTTGTTTCTTACAGTCTTATTACACAAAAATATGCTGTAAATGTATGTATTCACTTTCCAGAATTGTTGACAGAGATCTCAATCTTACTTTGCAAGGTTTAATTTTTAATTATCTCTAAGTGAAACATTCTGTAAGCTCCTCAGAAGAAGGGGAAGAAGAGCACATTACTTTGAAGTATATTTATTTTCTGTATACCTTGAAAACTTAGCTTAAATCCTTGGAGTCTCTATGGATTTATGATGCAGCTAACAAATTTTCAAACACAGTGGAGGTTTTTCATGCAATTAACTTTAAATGTACTATTAAAAAAAAAAAAATTTGAAACAATTGCTTTCTCTTTATGTGTCAGTAATTTGCAGTGTTCCTACAGCTTCTTTACTGCATATATTGATTGTGATTGATTGATTGATTAGTCCTGACAAAGTTTCCTTGTTGATTGTGGGTATATCTTTTTTTATATGGGCTGCTTGTTTGATTAGACTAATCTTCCACAGGCCTTGTTAGCAAGGAGCTTTATGAGAAGGTTTTGCCTTTTATTACATGGGATTAGTTTGTTGGGCTTATCTGGGCACATCTTTCCTAATAAGCTCCCTGCCATTGTAGAGAGTGTGATCACTGCTAATGTGAAACCATTTCTTCGTTTTTTGACCACTTTAACCTTTTCAAAAAGATTGTGATTTTGAAAATTGGAATTCTAGTATAAAACTTACAACAGCTTTTGACAGAAGGCATTAAGACTTGGTAGCCTGATGGCTTTTTCTGATCTTGGTGTATTTAAAGCTTGAGTTGCTTTGCTAAAAGAGCAAAATGTCATTTCCAGTCTGATTAAGGTTTGCACGTTTTGATCAGGAAGTTACAAGACAGAGAAAGCATCTAAAATTTTATAAGAGACTTCTAAAATTTCTGTCAGTAACCTGACTGTAAATTTGACCATATAATTAATGCATTTGTATGGAGTGTGGCTCCTTGAAAGATTCTGTGTATGTTGTTGCCATAGCTGCTGGGGCTTTCACAAAATCTTACCCTGGAAAATACCATGTAAAGATTTGGTGTGGAAATACCTGCCACTAAAAAATGCAGGAAGGAAAAGACTTTATTTCATGAGGGCAAAAAATAACTTTTTCTGGTTTGTTTATTTTCAGAGCTTTCCGTGGTAAACATATCACACTTGTAGTTCGTTTTCCAAACCAAGGCCGGCAGGTGGAAGATTTGGATATTTGGTCTCACACAAACGACACGATTGGCCAAGTGCGGCGTTGCATCCTCAACCGCATTAAAGCCAACAGTGCTCACACAAAAGTAGAGCTGTTCATTGGGGGTGAGCTGGTAGATCCTGCAGATGACAGAAAATTAATTGGGCAGCTGAATCTCAAAGATAAAACGGTGAGTTTGGCAGGCTGGGTATTTACATCAATTCAAATGTTCCTACCCTTTTGTAAATGCTTGAAAAATACCATGCGTGACATAATTTATTTTGGTGAAATAATTCTATTCTTCCTTCTTATATTATGCCATTAACATTATATCAGATACTTATTTGGTAAAGAATCTTAATTTTTGGAGAGTATTAAAACTGTGATTGTGTTTTTCAGCTAATAACAGCTAAGCTTACACAGATAAATTCTAATATGCCCTCAAGTCCAGATAGTTCTTCTGACTCTTCAACTGGTTCTCCGGGCAACCATGGCAATCACTACAGTGATGGTCCAAATCCAGAAGTTGAAAGCTGTTTGCCTGGAGTGGTAAGCATTTTCTGAAATTAACAGTTCAAACTTTTTTTTTTTTTTTTTTGTAGCTTGTCTTTGGCTAACAATTTTTATGTGGTGTTTTTTTTTGTTTTTGTTTTTGTTTTTTTTTTTTGTTTTTTTTTAATTTGCTTATTTTAAGATCATGTCGCTGCATCCTCGATACATCTCTTTTCTTTGGCAAGTTGCAGACTTGGGCAGTAGTCTAAATATGCCACCTCTTAGAGATGGAGCTCGTGTTCTTATGAAGCTCATGCCACCAGGTAAAGCTTAACTTTATCCTTTTTTTTATCTTGTGATGTGCTGTATAATAATTTCTCACCTGATAAATGAAACTGAAGACAGGGGAGTATTTTCTACTTTCTGGTAATTTATTGATACGGCAATTCATTACTGTTATCCTAATTAGAGCTGTAAAAGATTCCCAAGTAGTTTTTTCTTGTCTGCTGTGTGAAGGTGCATGGTTTGCAGTAGGTACTGAGGTTCAGTGCCACAGTGTAGTGAAAATGGGGGAATTGTATTTTAAAGTGGTTTTGTAGCACTGCTTTAATAGGACCACTTTTGACTGTAATAATTACTGGAGAACACTCTCTCACTCTGAATTTGTAAGTTTTTGCAATTGTTCTGATGCACTTAAATTTTTTCAGATTTATAATTGTAAACAGTACTGGCTTGTTGTGGAGTAATTTTGCTGCAAAATGCTTATAAGTTGTGTTTTTATTGCAGATAACACTACGGTCGAGAAACTAAGAGCAATTTGTTTAGATCATGCAAAGCTAGGGGAAAGCAGCCTTAGTCCATCCCTTGATTCTCTATTCTTTGGTCCTTCTGCCTCACAAGTGCTATACCTAACAGAGGTTTGTAATGCTTTGCCTGTTCTTTAAAAATTGTCAGTTCTTTCTGTGGTAATCCTCTCTGTAACATTATGGAAGCCTAAGATCAAATTATGGTTAGAAATTAACAATTGAAAATGCTTAACAATTTACTGGAATAAATATGTATGACCAGTGCTGTCAAAGCAATGCTTATGTAGTATTGCTACAAAATCTCGTGTTCAGTCATCTATATCCAAGCTGGTACATTTCCATTAGATAACTCTTCATTTTCTTTTACAGGTAGTTTATGCCTTGTTAATGCCTGCCAGTGCACCTCTGGGAGAAGATGCCAGTGACTTCCAATATAACTTCCTGAAAAGTGGTGGTTTGCCTCTTGTGCTGAGCATGCTGACCAGAAATAACTTCCTGCCAAATGCAGATATGGAAACTCGAAGGGGTGCCTACCTTAATGCTCTAAAAATAGCCAAATTATTGCTAACTGCAATTGGATATGGCCATGTTCGAGCTGTGGCAGAAGCTTGTCAGCCAGTTGTGGAAGGCACAAGTACAATTTCACCGGTAATATAAATCTTCCTTGCTGTAAATAGCAGTCTGCTCTGTGTTTCATAATGTGTGCCAGCAGCATCTCTTAACTTTTCATTGGTAGTCTATTCTTTGAGTGTGCTGCAGATCAAGAACTCGCAGTTCTTTCAGATAATATTTTGCAATTCTAAAAAAGAGATCAACTTACTAAACAAATCCTATTTATTGGTGACTGTAAAAAGTTAGGTGTGAGATGCACTTGCTCTGTATGTGATTTTCACTGGTTTGCATGATTGTCAGTACAGGTAGTTTCTCATTTTTAACTCTATTCATCCTTCTGGACACAATGTCCAGCCCACAGCAGGATAAACACACCATGTGAGTGTGAGCAGCTGTCTCACAGGTTGGGCACAAAGGGTTACAGTGAATGGTGGTATCTGACTGGTGACCTGTCACAGGTGGGGTTCTGCACGGCTCCATCCTCAGCCCTGTGCTCTTCAACATCTTCATAAACGACCTGGATGCAGGACTGGAAGGGATGCTGAGCCAAATTTGCAGATAATACAAAACTGAGAGGAGCTGTTGATTCCCTGGAGGGCAGGGAGGCCCTGCAGAGAAATCTCAGCAAATTAGAGGATTGGGCAATCGCCAACTGTATGGAGTTCAACAAGGGCTAGTGCCAGATTCTGCACCTGGGATGGGTGGACTGAGGAATGAGATGCTGGAAAACAGTGACACAGAAAGGGACCTGGGTGTCATCCTTGATGACCAGTTGAATATGAGCCAGCAGTGCCCTGGCAGCCAGAAGGGACATCCCTGTTCTGAGGGACATCAGGCTGGGAAAGGGAGGGAATTGTCCTGCTCTGCTCTGGGCTGGGACAGTCTCACCTTGTGTGTTGGTGGCAGTTTTGGGCAACACAATATAAGAAGGATATGAAGACCATCCAAAGGAAGGCAAAAGGGGTGGTAAAGGGCCTTGAAGGGAAGCTGTATGAGGAGCAGCTAAGGGCACTTGGTCAGTTCAGCCTGGAAAAGACTGAGGGGAGACCTCACTGCAGTCACAACTTCCTCATGAGGGGAAGAGGGGCAGGCACTGATCTCTGCTCTGTGGTGACAGTGACAGGACCCAAGGGTCTGAAGGCCTGAAGCTCTGTCAGGGCAGGTTTAGGTTGGATATTAGGAAAAGGTTCTTCCCCCAGAGGGTGGTAGGGCACTGGCACAGGCTCCCCAGGACAGTGGTCACAGCATCAGCCTGACAGAGCTCAAGGAGCCTTTAAATAATGCTCTCAGGTACATGGTGTGACTCCTGGGGCTGGTTCTGTGCTGTGCCAGTAGTGGGACTTGATGATCCTTTTGGGGCTCTTCCAGCTCAGCATATTCTGTGATAAATGGGAATTCCCTGTTTGTGAGGTTCCATCCCAATTAGTTGCTAGATCTGTCAACCTATACTCAGGAATACACAGAGAACCCCACTTCAGAGACTTCATTCCACAGTGTTGACTAAGATCCATCTCTGAATCAGAGAAGTACATTCTCCTTAAATCTCTCTTCTGGTTAGCTGCATCTCTTGGAAGATACATAATTAATTCTTTTTCAAGTACATCTGAACTCTTAATGATAACAGTGAACTGAAGTTCCCTTTTTATGTCTCATGTTAGAGTATAATAGGAATATATTAAGGCAGACATGTTTTCTATCCTGTCTTTTGTCTGTTTAAAATGGCTGAGTTTTACTGCCCTGTTTTCTTACAACAGTTATTTAAAGGCCAGTTTGGAACACACATTGCATCACTTGAGTCTTGAAGTATTATTTGAAACAGACTTATGCTGACTTCTTAGGAGGTAGTGACATTTGTCACAATTGCTGACTTTCACTATTTAGAGTTGCAAACATCTGATTTAATAATAACTGATTTGTTGGAAAAAACATGGTTGTTCTTGCTGTCACCATCATCCTCTTTGGTAGTTTTTATTCCCCTGGGATGCAGGTGAGATTTGTTATTCATTTCTCTTACCTAGAGCATAAGTACCAAAGCATAACTTTCTGTCTTGGCTTTCCATCAATATTTAAGAGGAGGAGGCAGCCAAGGTTATGTGTCTGTATTTTTTCAGTTGCTGGTCTGTTGCTGTCACTGGTACCTTTAAAATTGTTACTTTCTTCCTTGTTTTCATAGAAAGTTGAATTAATAATGTTAAATGCAGTGTTCTGATACACAGAACTGATTTACTCCATATGTATTGCTGTTGATCACTTCCAACAGCATCCAATACCTGATTGACTATGGAAGCTCTGTTAGTCTTCAGTGGAGACTCTGTAACTTTGCTCCCTGAATCAAGTGTCTTAGTGAAGCTGACAAAACAAGGGAAATGACCAACACTAGACCTTACACAGCAGCCTCACAGTGTGTCTTTTGAGAAGCATTTGAGATGGGCTTTTTGAATAAACTGGTACAGGAAAATGAAGAAACTCTTCTGTTTTAACTTGTAACCACAGTACACCATCTTTTGTTTGTGAGAAGGAAACAACCATTTCAGGTTTTGTCAAAGTAATGACGCCCTGGCAGACTAAGGAGAGAGGGATCTATGCTCAGACCAATACAAAAAAGAGAAAAACTTGTCTTGCTGTTTCTATTTTTTAAATATTATAAAACAGGAGGGATAATTTAGAGTAGAATTCTTCAAGAGTAACTTTAATCAAATGTTTAAAATGTACTTCAGTATAATAAAAACTGCAGCTGTATTCTGTCTGGACACTCTTGTCTAATCCAGAGGTAGACCCAGTGTTTTACCAAACCCTTTCTTTCCCACATCTAGTGAAAGGGAAGAAGGCATTGTAACAGAGAAAAATTCTATTAACTTGAAGTAATCTGATCAATAAACAAGCCCCCAAACCACCCAGTAAGTTTTGAGCAAGTGTCTTTCCTTTTAATTACTTGTACTCCATGATCGTACACTGCTGCATAGTGTCTTCAGATGTGATGGTATCTGTTTGAAAATGAGGAGGTTTATTTATGTTGGCATTTGCACTAAGTAGTTTTCCTTCCAAGATCTTACCTACTTCTGCCAAACCTTTCCAAGTAACTTTAGATCTTCATATCTTTTTGCTCTTTTTTCCCATGTAAAAGTAAGTATGAGAAATACTTTCTTCCAGATAAACCAGGCTACGCATGACCAGGCAGTGGTGCTACAAAATGCCCTACAAAACATTCCTAATCCAACTTCAGAGTGCATGCTGAGAAATGTAGCAATACGTCTTGCACAGCAAATATCTGATGAGGTTGGTGAATTCCTTTCTTGTATCACCTTTTTCCTTATAGCATCTTTTCTATTTTCTTAATTCCTAAATTTGTTGCTTTGTAAGACACAAGTTTTCCTTTTAAAATGTTTTAGGTAATGGTCGTATGAAAGAGAAAAATCTCAAATCATTGCCGGTGTATCTTTATTTGTTGAAGATGCATTAATGACACAAATGAAAACCTCAGTAAGGCTAAAGCTAAACAATGTGCTTTGCAAACATAGTGGTCTTATGTGTATGGTGTGGCCAAAGCCCATTTGGATCTGGAATTGAGATTCATGTTAGTGAATTCAGCTGAATTCACCAGGAGCTAAAATCACAACTGCTTTATCTTCCTCTTCCACATGCATCTGGATCCCTTGGTTTCCAGGGTGGAAGCCATAAATGCAGTGTTTCTGTACTGTATAGCATATCTGCAGAACTATCTCCAAAACATTTCTGAGATATCTAGATAGAAGATATTACTGTATTCTCATCTTGGTGTTGACAAGTGCACTGTCCCTTGAGAACAAAGGGAGTGTGTAAAGAAAGCACAATGTGCTGCACTGCAAGACTGAGCCATCTGCCTTCCATCAGTGGCAGTTCTACATCCATAGGTGTAAAATCAGCCAATTGAACTCTGACTTAATCAAATTTCTTCCATAGAAGAAATATCTTTTGAGGTGAGATGTGAGGAAAGGTTTTTAAATTCTGCCTTTGTCTTTCTTAGAGGCCTGCTAATAAATAAATAAACTATTTTTGTTTCACCAAACACATCAAAACAAACATAATCTGAATGTGTTTAACAGTATTGCTGTGGAGGATTTGTCTGTAATTTTCTGAAATTATGAATACTGCTGTAGATCTGAATTTCATATGTATTGTCATTTGCCTTTGAAATGTTTTTTTTCCTTTTCATGTTTTGATGAAAAGACTCTTTTCAACCGATCTCACAATTTTTTGAAAAATTAATCTGACATAGTTTCCATAGGCCAGAGAGAAGACTTTAGCAGAGAGGAATCATTCACCTTTTTTAAAAATGTTGATACTTAAAGATTTTGAAACTACAATGAGATAAATAAAACCCTGTTACTTTTCTTGTAGCACTGTTGCTGTACGGTTGCTTTGCTTGTGACAAAGATAAAATGCCTTTTATTTTTCTTGTAAATATCGTTAATGTCCATATCAGTACAAGAATGCACATTGGTCAGGTTTCCTGATGCAGATACCTAGCCAGCTCAGCTGCTTAGAGTCCTATTTTTTTCCTTGTCTGAGCATTAGAAAAATGAAACTTGAAATCTTTGAGAACTGTCTGCCATCTGCTTTTAGAGATTACCTGTTTTATGGACAATTCTGTTTTGAATATAGACTTCAGATAGGTTTGGTAATTTTTTTGAAGGTTGTTGTGAACCATGAATAATAGCAGTTGTAATGTGTGTATATCAGTAAAAAATTCTGGATGTTAACTCAGACCATGCGCAAAGTACTGTAGAGTGACTCTGCATTTATTAAATACATGAGCTGTGTTCTTACTCATGTTCTACCCTCTGTGTCTTGAACATGAAGCAATCCCTTCATATAATGATCACATACTTGATAACATCAGTATGTTCAAGCTGGCTATCAGCTAGCACACCATGGGGAGAAACCCTAAAATATGTTCAGGTTTTTACATTGCTTAAGAGGCTGGCTGCCTTCCAGATGAATGCTTGGTGATTTCTTGGGGTTTTCTTCCTAAATAAAGAAGGTTTTAGCATTGAAATTGGTAGTTTCTGCTAAGCCTTAGAATCGGAGTTGCCTACATACTTCTTCAAAAAATGGAATTTTACATAAGTGAAGTATAAATACTCTTCAAGATACATCATCTGTTTTCTATTTAAGAGAAAAAAATATTTAACGTTTTAAATCTGAAATTTTCTCTCAAATACATTTGTGGGAATTTAGAATCTATTGTAATGTTATTTGCAGCTGTTAATTTCTCTTCTTTTCAGGCTTCAAAATACATCCCTGACATCTGTGTTATCAGGGCAGTACAAAAAATTGTTTGGGCATCAGGTTGTGGGTCAGTTCAGCTGGTTTTCAGCTCGAATGAGGAAATCAGTAAAATCTATGAAAAGGTAAGAATCCCTGAACAGCTGCTTTTCTGTATAACTGTTTGTTTCTCTACAAAAGAGAATGTTGATCTGGTCAGGTTTAGAGTGTGATGAGCTTTTAGGTGGATACAATGATGTATTTCAGAATCTAGTACATGTCGTTGTCATAACACAGCTTAATTTTCTATTCCAAATTCCTTTTCTCAGTAATTGTTGAATTGTAACTTGAATTTGGTGTCAGTTCAAAAATGCACCAGTTCTGTAACTGCTGTAACGTGTTTTCAGCCCAGTTAGATTCTGCATCTAAATAAGGAATAAGCATTTCCTGCAATGCTAATTTGTCTAGTCCTCAGACTTAAAAGGTCTGTTGTACAGAAGTGATTCAAAGCATATGTGCAGTCTAGAAGAAGAAAGAAGCACAGAGTGGTGTGAGAAGCATTGGAAAAAAAGATAAAATTGCTAATTCTGTATGGCATATATATTCATGGTTTCACATGTGGTTTACATGTGATTTTACATGTGGTTTGGAGTTGGGAGTTCTGTATCAGCACATTATCACACACCTTTTGTTTAAGTAGTGTTGTCTACAATTGTAGGAAATAATAATCTGTATTTTGACAGTGATTTTAAGAAAGCATCTTCCTTTTTTTTGTCTTACAAAATTGGGTTTAGTACTCATCAATACCTGCCTGAGAGTAAAAGGAGAAGGAATATGTCGAGACACTGCTGTGTTTTAAATGATCAGTTGAAAGAAGGAGATTTATACAGCAAAATAAACACCTCTCCATTATCTTTCATAGGGCTATAGTGGCATCTGCTTCTGTTGCTGTGAACATGACTTCTTCATTAAATAAATTGGAGTTTGGGGTTTTTTTTAAGTGATACTTGCATATAGAATGTGGTTTAGTTTGTGTGACAGTCCAGGCACATGAAGATAAGCTCTTCTATCTATACATAGGATGCTTTAAGAACAGTAGTGCACTAGAGAAAGTATGCCTAAAAGAGAAGAGACCTAAATGTACTTCATTAACATTTATCTGGGTAAAAATTGTACAGTTAAGTTCTGTAAAAATACTTTGAGGTAATGGGAGTTTTAAAAGAGGTGAAATTTAAGCTGTCCATTACTGATCTTCTTTCACATGATTTTATGGGTTTTTCATTTTTAGTTTTCTTATTTTTATTCTTACTGATGCTTATATGG
>NW_026612900.1:0-25001 GCF_029582105.1 Oenanthe melanoleuca | reverse complement strand
TGCGGGATCACCCCCGAGATCGGCGAGGCCACGGCGGACGGCACCGGCAGCACGCCAGAATCGGCCGCGGTGCCAGCGGGATCCCACCGGGATCAGCCGCAGCACCACCGGGATTTCCTTGGGATCATTTTGGGATCGTTCCAGGGATCGCCGGGAATCAGCCTGGGTGTCACTGGGATCCCACCGGGATCAGCCTCAGCACCACCGGGATTTCCTTGGGATCGTTCCAGGGATCACCGGGAATCAGCCTGGGTGTCACTGAGATCCCACCGGGATCAGCCTCAGCACCACCAGGATTCCCTTGGGATCGTGTTGGAATCGTTCCAGGGATCGTTGGGAATCAGCCTTGGTGTCACCCACCGTGATTCAGGAAGGAGTCATCGGGGCACAGCAGGATCAGCCGAGGGATTGCCGGGATCTCCTCCAGGTCAGCCATGAGGATCTCCTCAGGATCACTCCCAGGATCAACCACAGGATCACTAAAATCTGCCCAGGATCACCAGGACCGTGCCAGGCTCGCCCCTGGGATCACCAGGGATACATCCGTTCAGCCACACTCTTCCCAGGATCTCAGTGGGATTCCCTTGGGGCCACACCAGGACCAGCTGCAGGATCTCCTTGGGATCACCCCAGGCATCCTCAGGATCTCACCAGGAGCAGATGGGAGATCGCTGAGGCCACACCTGGATGAGCTGCAGGGCTGCCAGGATCACCAGGGCTGCACCTGGATCACTCCTGGGACAGGCAGGATCTTACTGGGATCTCTCAGCATCACACTGAGATCACCCCCAGGATCACGGAGATCTCCCCAGGATCACACCCTGAGATCACACCTGGACACCAACACCCCTTGGCACCAGATCCCTGGGGCTGTACCAGCTCTCATTTGCCCTAAAAATCATTAAAATCCCTCTTTTTCCTTCCACAGGTCATTTCCCATATTCCCAGTCCCTGGGAGAGCTCCTCCACGGAATGGTGCCGGAGCACTTCAGGAGACCCAGCTGCTTCTGGGATGCCTGTTCACATGGACTCCTCCAAACCACATTTACAGCTTCCAATATTGAGGTTTCTGGGATTTCCCCAGATTTGGGAGCATGGTGTGAGCAGGAGGGACCCACAGGGATGAGGTGGGAAGCAGAGGAGGGGTGGATATAGGGAAGGACAAAGGAAAGCTTAGTTCCAGTCATGTAGAAGCATTTTCTTGGGAAATCCAGCCTGACCTGAATTCCCAGCAGCTTTTTGAACCTCTGGAATTGGATCATTACAAGGAAATGGCAATTTCTGAGATGTTCTCCAATGCCCTTCTAGGGGGAAGATGCAGTTATGGGGACAGAGGGAAGCTCCAACAAATTCAAGCAAATTGAGCACCGTGGATTCATTCACTTTCCCAGTTTTCCATATAAATGGGGGTGGCATGTGGAAGATCTGGGATGCCTGAATTAGGGGTGCTCCTACCATGGCTGGTGCTGGTTTTGGCAGTGGGATGTTCCTGACAGCTGTGGGGTGTGGGGTGTTGACTCTGGGGCTTCCAACATTCTCCTTCCAGCTTCCCAAACAGTTTTGAGGGAGCTGGAGGGGCTCATCCTGGAGAAGAGGAGGCTCAGGGGGCACCTTCTGGCTCCCTGCAATTCCCTGGAAGAAGGTTGGAGCCAGGAGGGGTCTGGCTCTGCTCCCAGGTGACAGGACAAGAGGGAAGGGCTTCAAGGGGAGGTTCAGGTGGGATATTGGGAAAATTCCTCCTGGAAAGGGCTCTCCAGCCCAGAGCAGGAGGTGCAATCCCCATCCCTGGAGGGATTTAAAAACTTTCTGGATGTGGCACTTGGGGACATGGTCAGGGTTGGTCTTGGCAGTGCTGAGGGATGGTTGGACTTGATCTTGGAGGGCTTTTCCAACCAAAGCCATTCCATGATTCCCCAGAAATGAATCTTTGTTTTCATTCCCTTCTCCAGGCAGATCCAACAGGCCAAGCCATGACTTGTTGCTCCAATGGGAGAGCTACAGCTCAACCACCAGGGAAGAGGGAATCAGGAGCAGCCTGGGTTATCCACAGCAACCTCTGTGCCATGACCCTGCCTTTTCCAGAGGAGAACAAGAGGTGCTGTTGGTGCTGCCTGGCTCGTGTCCTGTCCAAACAGCAGGATCCAATCCCAGTGACTCCCTGCCTGCCCAAAGGTTGGGAGGTTCATTTTCCTGCTGTTTATTTTTATTAATCGATCGTGGACGCTAGCATGAGGCACTTCCTGAGGTGGCATTCCTTCAGGAATGCTGGATCCAGGCTATGTGACTGGCTGGAAGGACAGGGCTTTCTTCTTCCCAGCAGCTGCGACCAGCTCGGGTTTCCTGTGCATTTTCCGGAGGGCTGCCATGGTCTTGTTGAAGGTTTGCTGGGAAAAAGGGAACACAAAGGGATCACTCAACTCAACTCAGCTCAGTTCTCACCTATAAAAGCTTTTTTCCTGAAAAATAAAACCAAACTTTCCAAGTGGTGCTGGAAAAAGCTGAGAAAATCTCCATCACACCAGCATTGCTCTGCTGATAGCAGATCAGGCTCCAGGGAGGGGACAGAAATCCCTAGGAAATTCTCCAGAGCACTGAAAAGCTGCTTTTGAGATGTTTTCATGGAATCCCAGAATTATTTCAGTTAAGGATTATCTCAATCCACCCCATTCCATGGACAGGGCCACTTTTCACCATCCCAGGCTTCTCCAAGCCCCAATGTCCAACCTGGCCTTGGACACTTCCAGGGATCCAGGGGCAACCACAGCTTCTCTGGGAATTCCATCCCAGCCAGGAATTCCTTCCCAATATCCCATCCAGCCCTGTCCTCTGGCAGTGGGAGCCATTCCCTGTATCCTTATCCTCCATCCCTTGTCCCTCTCCAGCTCTTCAGGGCCTGGAAGGGCTCTGAGGTATCTCTGGAGTCTTCTCCAGGCTGAACATTCCCAGCTCTCTCTGGGTGAATTTGTTCTGGCCAGGTTGGACAGGGCTTGGAGCACCCTGGGATAGTGGAATGTGTCCTTGGCCATGGCAGGGGCTGGGATTGGATGATCCTGAAGGTCCCTTCCATCCCAATCCATCCTGGGATTCTCCCTGGGCCCTGCTGGGGTTACCTTTTGATCTGTCTTCATCTTGGCCCTGTAGAAGGACACGGAGCCCGGGCAGTCCGGCAGCGCCGTCTCCTGCACCTGCTCAAACTTGTCCTGCTCGTCTTCATCCTGCCAGGGAAAAAAAGCATTCCCCATTCCATGTGCAAAACACACACCTGGGATAACAATCCTCTTTGCTGCACCAAACACCAACTCAGCCAGGAAAAGCCTGGAAGTGAGAGGTTCCCCTTTCCACACCTTGGAGGAGCAGCTTTGGGCAAAAACCTGAAAGAGTTGAGATTTTCCCACAGGAAAAATGAACATTCCCAGCTCTCCCAGCCTGGGTCCAGCCCTGGAGCAGCTCTTGGGGCTCCTCTGGATCTCTCCAGCAGCTCCAGGTCCTTGTGCTGTTGGATCCAGGGCTGGGGCAGCTCTGCAGGTGGGGGTCTCACCTCAGAGGGGCAGAATTGCAGAATTCCCCTCTTCGATGCAAGAATTCTGGGAAATGGGGAGTTGAACAGAAATGTGCTTTTCAGGATGAGAAAAGACCCCAGTCCCCACAGTGGTGGTTCCTACCACAGGACTGGTACTGACCAGTGCCACAAGAGTTTGGCTGCAAACCTGGGCTGGGAATCAGGTTCCCAAACATCCAAACATTGCCCAGTTCCTGATATTCCACAGACACCCAGGTGCCTCAGTCACTGTCCTGATTTATCTTCTAAACAGTGAAGGGAATGTGACAGCAGGATGTGGCTTCAGATAGTCCCTTTGTGCCTCACTCCTTCTTCTCCTTCTTTTCCTCCTCCTCCTCCTCCTCCTTCCACAGGCTCTCTCATTCCCTCACCACCCTACACGTGGCTCCTGAGGAGAATCAGCAGAACTCAGGATAACTCACCAGGCATGTGACTCTGTTTATGGGAATCATTCCAGGTCTGATGTTCCCACCAGGCTTCAGAGCTTCCCTCATATGTTCAGGGATATAGAAGGATTCGTTGTACCAGATCTCAAATTCTGTGAAGCAAAGAGGGGTAATTAATGGCTGTAATTAATGACCCAAAAGACAGCATGGATTGGTTCTCCCTATGGATCTCAGTGCTCCTAAACCCTCAGACAGGAGCTCAGAACTCGAGGATTTGGAGTTTAAACAATTGGAAAAGTGAATTTCAGGAGGCTGTTGGCTGTGCTGAGGTGGCCAGGAGGTGGTGGCAGCTCTGGGGACAGTCCCCTGGCCATGAAAAGCCACCACTCCTTTGGAACCAGAGTCCCTTTGGAATGGGCAGCATGGCTGGGGCTCGGATTTCAATCCCACACACTCAAGCACAGCCATTTGCCATCCCATAATAGGCAGTGAGAACACACAGCAGGTGGGAATTATGTCCTTATTAATCCTGGGCATTTCCCAGGCACTCCACTCCTGATCTGGGTGAGTCCTGGATGTTTGAACAAACAACAAACATCTGGAGCACCCAAAAATGCCAAACCCAGATCCAACAGAAAGCAGTGGCACAGTTGTGATTGGGTCCTGTTTATCCCTGGAATGATGGGAATGATTATCCAATTTCTTTCAGTGTGGGATGCTCTGATGGATCCAAGCTGTCCCCTGGCAAATGTTGCATGTGCTCAGCATCCAAATGTTTGTGAGTCTGGAATTCCTACAAGGACTGGCTTCCCTTAGAGGGGCAAATCCAGGGATACAACAGGAGCAGTTTGAATCCATAGTTTTCAAGGTGGAGCCCACCAGGAATTTGCAGGGATTTCCCAGGCAGAGCTGTGGCCAAGCTCTTTTTCCTGGTAAGGCTGCAACTCAAACCTGGAAATCACACAGGGACAGAGGAAATATTGGGAATCCAGAGGCAAAGCCCTATCCCAGGGCAGTTCCTTCACCATCACCTCTATTAAATAAAATCAAGGATGAGATCCAGGGTCAGCAATGTAAAATTCCTTGTGGGAGGCTTTTTCCCCCAGGGAAAAAGGGGCAGGACAAGGAGTAGAGGGACATTATCTGGGAGAGAGGATCTGCAGCAATTCAAGGTTAGGTCAGAAAACTCCACCTGATTATGGATAAAATCCAGTCTGAAAGGCAACAGGAAAAAGGACAACAGAGTGGTGATTTGGCAAGGGGCTGGAGGGACAGGACACAGGGAATGGCTTCCCACAGCCAGAGGGAAGGGTTAGATGGGATATTGGGAAGGAATTCCTGCCTAGGAGGGACTGGGATGGAATTCCCAGAGAAGCTGCCCCTGGATCCCTGGGAATGTCCAAGGCCAGGTTGGACACTGGGGCTTGGAGCTGAGATTGTGGGAGAGGATTGGAACTGGACAAGCTTTAAGGTCCTTCCAACCCAAACCATTCTGGGATTCCATGGTGTTTGTGAGTGCTCCAGTGTGGATTTATCCCAGCTGAGCTGGAGGCTGCTGGGCCCTGGTGCTCTGTACCTGAGATGAGCCTTTTCCTGCACTTATCCACCAGCTGCTGGCAGTACTGGATCTCTGCCTTCAGGTCCTGCAGCTCAGCAAAGCCAGCCCTGTGCTCCTCCTTCAGCTCCTTCAGCTTCAGGATGAGGGAAAACTCCTTCTCATCGATGATCACCTGTCCTTTCTCATCTGTGTATTCTCCTGGACAGGGAGAAAAGGAAGGGAAGGTTCTGGTGAGGGTGGAGAGCAGGGACAGTGATACCTGAGGGTCTGACTTGGCTCCCAGGGGAAAAAAACCCTGGGATTGTTTAAATGGGATATTGGGAAGGAATTTCTGGCTGGGAGAGTGAAAAGGCACAGAGGAGCTGTGGCTGCCCCTGGATCCCTGGAATGTCCAAGGCCAGGTTGGATTTAGTTTGGAGCAACCTGAGATAGGGAAAGATGTCCCTGCCAGAGATTGAGTGGGATGATCCTTAACATCCCTTCCAACCCAAACCATTCCATGGTTCTATGACCAGCCAAAATTCCTGGAAGCCCAGAGCTCCATCCCTCACCCTCCTGTCTCCTCTTCCTCTTCTGAGCCTCCAGAGCCTCCTTGATAGCCTCCATCTGCTTCTTGATACGATTGACCCTCTGTGCCACAGAGTGGCTTCTCTTCTTCCTGGAGATGAGGATCCTCTTGTTCTCCCTGAAGATCCGGTGGATCTCCCTTCCAGCCTCCTTCTTGAACAGCTCAAATGCCTCATGCTTGGATGGAGGGGACCTGAAAGCAGATACAGACACAGGAGGTCACTCTGCTGCCCTGCAGGGTGGAATCATGCAATGCTTCAGCTTGGAAAAGCCTTCCAAGATCGTGGGGTCCAACCATCCCCCAGCACTGATCATGTCCCCAAGTGCCACATCCATGTGGATGTTCCATCCCCCCAGGGGATGGGGACTCCACCCCTGCCCGGGGCAGCTGGGCCTGGGCTGGACAGATCATTCCAGGAAGGAATTTTCCCAATTTCCAACCTGAAAACCTTTCCTCCTGTCCCTGTTCCCTGGAGCAAATCCCAAATCCCTCCAGCTGTCCTCTCCTGTCAGGGAGTTCTGCAGAGCCAGAATTTCCACCTGAGCCTCCTTTTCTCCAGCTGAGCCCCTTTCCAGCTCCCTCAGGAATTCT
The DNA here is from genome assembly GCF_029582105.1 of Oenanthe melanoleuca. Classification (NCBI taxonomy): domain Eukaryota; kingdom Metazoa; phylum Chordata; class Aves; order Passeriformes; family Muscicapidae; genus Oenanthe; species Oenanthe melanoleuca. The sequence goes on along the minus strand of NW_026612900.1, from coordinate 18,339 downwards.
CCAGCCCCATTCCCTTCCCTGGACACCCTCCAGCCCCTCCAGGTCTCTCCTGTCAGGAGAGGCTCAGAACTGGATGTTCCTGTGCCAACCCCAACACTCACTGTCCCCCAGGCTACTCCCAGAAGAAAGTTGTTCACACAGACACCACATTTCTCAGGAGATGCCTCAGAACTGAGAATTCCCTGGAAAGCCAGCCTTTCATGGGTTGAATTTTCACAAAAGTAATGGATATTGTTCCTCTCTATTGTTAAACAAATGCCTTTGTTGCATTCCCAGCACAGATCAATCCCCTCTGCCAGCCAAACCCACAGCTCCAAGGGCTGCCAGCTGCACAACTCTGCTGCCATGCCTTGGAAGTCCTGCCTGTTTTCCAAGTCACAATTCCAGGAGCCATTCCCAACTTCTCTGTGAAATGGCTTTGATGCCAGTGTGTCCCTGTGAGCACATTAGTTATTCCAGTATGAGCCATTCCAGGCAAGAAAAAAAGGAGAATGTCACAGTCCACAGATGCTGCTCTGTGCTGTTGATATTCCTGGAGAGCAGGATGGATTTGGGAGCAGAAGGCAGAAACAGAAAACCATGGAATGATTTGGATTGGAGAGTTTAAATCTCATCTCATCCCAGTGCAGGTACCCAGAGCCTCCACATTCCTCACTCCAAACTCCAGCTCCTGCCTTCCCTGAGTGACCTCTTAAGGGCATTTTCCATCTCCTCCAGGGCTGTGTGCTGCTGTTCCCGTGCCAAAACTGGCACAGGGCTGTAAACAACAGCCCCTGGGCAAAGTGCCACAGCTCCAGCTCCCAGAGCCAGCTCTGAGCTGCTGCAAGTGCTCTGGGATGTGGCTCCTGCAGCTGCAGCAGCCTGTCCTGCCAGCCCTGGGAATGCCAGAGGGACACAAATCCCATGTGGAGGGTGTGGAGGGAATGGAAACCTGGTGAGGAGCAGCCAGAGGGAATTCTGCAACAGCTTCACTGCTCTGCTGGAACCCAGAAACCACATCCTGGGCTGATTGCCAGTGTGGCCAGAAGGAAATGGAGGAGGCCAGAAGGAATTCTGCCCCTCTGCCCCCTCAGGTGAGACCCCCCTGCAGAGCTGCCATGGATCCAACAGCACAGCACAGCAGTGGAGCTGCTCCAGGGCTGGAGCCAGGCTGGGAGAGCTGGGAATGTTCCCCTGGAGAGGAGAAGCTCCAGGGAGAGCTCAGAGCCCCTTGCAGGGCCTGAAGGGATCCAGGAGAGCTGGAGAGGGATTGGGGACAAGGGATGGAGGGACAGGACACAGGGAATGGCTCCACTGCCAGAGGGCAGGGATGGATGGATATTGGGAATTGGGAATTCCCAGAGCAGCTGTGGCTGCCCCTGGATCCCTGGCAGTGTCCAAGGCCAGGCTGGACAGGGCTTGGAGCAGCCTGGGACAGTGGGAGGTGCCCCTGTCATGGCAGGGGGTGAAATGGGAAGGTCTCTAACTTCCCTTCCAACCCAAGCCAGCTGGAATTCCATGATTCTCTTGATCCATTTCCATGATTGTGGGGATTTGTGGCTGGATGTGAGGTCTTCCTGCAGTTTTCCTACTCATCCAAAGGGATGCTGCAGTTCAAAACAATTAAACTATTAAATGAATTAAAATAAAAATCAAATTAAAGAAATCAAATTAATTGAAGTTTTTAAAAAATTCAAGAGCAACTGCCCAGGGCAGAGCTGCAAGCACAGAAGTGACCCCCACCACCATCATTTGGAGCTCAGGGTGCTCCCACCACCACTCCTGTCCTGTATTCCCTGAAGATCTCCAAACCTCTCCCCTTTGCCTTGGAGTTGTACTCAGGGAACACAATCCAACCATTCCAGTGCAAAGCACCCTCTGGAAAAGGGGATTTACTCCCTCACAGGGAAAACCTACCCGAGCTTCTGGAAATCCTCCCCTGAAGGTGAGACTGACACCTCTTCATCACTGTCCTGGTCACTTCCTTCCTCTTCCTCTTCCTCATCCAGATTCTTGCTGGGACTTTTGGGCGGTGAGGAATCCTGAATTGTCTCAGGAGGAGGGATCCCAGTTTTTTCTTTCCTGACAGGGGAGAAAGGATGAACCAGATTCATCAATTTCTTCACCAGAGGAACCAAAACACACTGTGGGTTTAGCTTTGCTCAGTTACAAACTGGTGGTCTGAGGTGCCAGATCAGAAGAAGGTGATCCTCTACCAAAGTTTCCAGAGAAATATCCACTGACAAGGAATCAAATCAGCCCTGTCCCCACAAATCCTTAATTCTCAGAGTGGAGGAACTGCCCTGGATACTGTGGGATGAGCCCTCTTGAGAAGGATGACAAGGACAGCAGTCCCACCCTGTCCAGCTCTGGGCACAGCTGGACAAGGACTAACCCTCTCCAAAAGGAATCTCCAAGGATTTGATCCAGCCCCCATTTAAACCAAGCCTGGCTCTCTGTTCCTCCCCCTCCACAAACCCCTCCAGCTTCCCCTGCAGGGAATAGAATCATCATGGAATCATGGAATGGTTTTAGTTGGAAGGGACCTTCAAGCCCATCCCATTCCACCCCTGCCATGGGCAGGGACACCTCTCACTATTCCAGGCTGCTCCAAACCAAATCCAGCCTGGCCTTGAGATTCCAGGGATCCAGGGGCAGCCACAGCTGCTCTGGGCACCTCCCCACCCTCCCAGGGGATTTCTTTCTAAGGAATGATGTGAGCAGGACAGTGATTTGGAACACAGACTTTGAGTGTTTGCCACAGAGTCTCCCTAAAACCAGAACAGCAGAGCCCAGGGGTCACATGGACACCAAAGCCTTGCTGGTTCCTCTGCTCCATCCACAAGGACTTTGGGGAAATGTCAGGGAGGAACCAAGCAAGGAGTTACTTCTGTAAACTGAAGGCTCTTCCTCTGCTCAGGACAGGCTGGTTCCCCCTTCCCTCCCCAAATTTCTTCTCCTTCTCTGCTCCTCTGGCAGCTCCCTCCATTCCTTCCTCCCTGGGTTGCACATTCCTGCCTGACCAGAGCTGGGCACTGCCAAGGGCTGGGTCCTGCACTTGTGGCACCACAAGGATTGGGGAAAAAACCACTGAGGGGGACAGGAGGTGCCAGGGAACAGGGACAGGACAAGGGGAAACAGCCCCAAGCTGTGCCAGGGGAGGATCAGGTGGGATATTGGGAAAATTCCTTCCCAAAAGTGCTGCCCAGCCCTGGCACAGCTGCCCAGGGCAGGGGTGGAGTCCTCATTGCTGGAGGGATTTAAAAGCCATGTGGATGTGGCACTTGGGGACAGGGTCAGGGGTGGCCTTGGCAGTTCTGGGGACTCCATGATCTTGGAGGGCTTTTCCAATCTTGACAATTCCATGATTCCACAATTATCAGAGGTAAAGGAGAGGTGTGTGACTGCCTAACTCACTCATCATCCTTCTTGGCTTCCTTCTCCCCATCAAGAATGGGGGATGTAAGATGACTTTCAGTCTCAAGAGTCTCTTCATCCTCTTCCTGCTCCGAATCTTCATCCTTATCAACTGTACTTTCCTGGAAACAGGAAGGAATAACCCATTTGTGCATCCCATGGAAGCTGTACAGGCCTCTCCCAGCAGCTTCTCCATCCCCTGGAACAGCCTCATCTGGGAATTAAAAACTCTGGGAGAGCCCACAGGAGGATTTGTGGATTAGGTGGGATTGATACACTTGGCTGCAGAAACTATAAGGATTAAAAAAGGGATCTCAGCAGAGGCAGGACCTCATTTTCTCCAACCCAGTGACAGACAGGTCACTTTGGAGATTGCACTGTACTGGACAAGGGGAGGGGGCTTTAAACCAAAAGGGGCACAGTTTAAATGGGATATTGGGGAGCAATTCCTGGCTGGGAGGGTGGGGAGGCCCTGGGATGGAATTCCCAGAGCAGCTGTGGCTGCCCCTGGATCCCTGGAAGTGTCCAAGGCCAGGCTGGATTTGGTTTGGAGCAACCTGGAATAGTGGGAGGTGTCCCTGCTCATGGAATGGGATGATCTTTAATGTTCCTTCCAACCCAAACCCTTCTGGGATTCTATTCCCATTTCATAAATTATTCTGTGCAGATAAAGGGCTGAATTAACCCCTCTGCTGCCAGGATTTCCTCTTTGTTAATGGTGCATCTCTGCTCTGGACACATTTTTTTTTACAAGCTTACCCCAGTGCCATTTCTGAGTTTGATTTCAACAAGGAAAATCTGCTTTCTACAATTCCCATTTTGGCAGAAAAGGAGCAACTCCAAGGTGGATTCTGGACATTAATTACCGAGTCCTCCTGCTCCTCCTGCTCCTGAGACTCATCCAAACCCAGTTCAGAACTAGAGCTGGACTCTGACTCAGCTGCCATGTCTCTCTGTCCCAGCCCATACTTGTTCCAGAGCCTGGCCTCCACTTCTTCCTCCTGTTGGCTAAGGAAAAAACAGCCCTTTAGAAATCCTTTCCCATCTGTCAAAGCCAGATTCCCAAAGAAAAACCCCTTTTACCTGTGGTTTTATCCCTCAACACCCCTCCCACACTTCCCATCAGAACCTTTGTCCACTCTCTTTCTCTCCTTTTCCATGATATTCCTTTAGGCCTCTTTAACATTAAAGCTGTTTGAGGTTATTTTAATTGTCCATATCAAACCAGACTAATTCTGCTCAATCCCACCCCTTTGTTTGAAACTTTAATCCAGGTTGGATGGGGTTGGAGCAGCCTGGGAGAGTGGGAGGTGCCACTGCCCTTGGAATGGGATGGAATGGGATGAGCCTTAAGGTTCTTCCCAACCCAAACCAGTCTGGAATTTCTGAACTTACCTTACAATCACTTTGAATTGTCTAAACACCTCCTGGATCTGCCTGACATTCACAATCTGAGGGAGAGAGATACAAAGGCATCAATTTTGGTATTAATTATATAAAGTAGTTTCAAATAAATCAGTTTAAAGGGTTTTAAGATTAAGGAAAAGTCTCCTGGAGCCTCCAAACCAGCAAAAAAACTGAAGGAAAACATGCAACAGACTTAACATGCAAAAAATTAAATTAAATTACAATTCTGTAGTGGGTTTGGGGTAAAAAACAGCCTCTTCAAAAGACATTTTCACTGCTCCTCTCTTGGAGGAAAAGGAGATGGATTTAAGGATTTAAGGATTTAAGGATTTAGGGATTTCAGTCCTTTTTTCACTACATACATTGATTTCCTCAATGACTCCTCTGAGGTATTGCTGGACTTGGGATCTGATTTCTGCTCTCTGGGCTGTAGTCAGGGGGTTGTAACTTATGAAGGAACGATTTGCCTAAAAAAAAAAGATGGAAGACTGAGAATCAGGGAGTTACAAAAAGCTGAGGGAGCCTGTGAACAACAGGGACAAAGCTTTGGGCAGGTCCTGTCATGGTGGGACAAGGAGTGGTGGTTTTAAATTAAAAGAGGGGAGATTCAGGCTGGATTTAAGGAAGGAATTCTTGGCTGTGAGGGTGGCACAGGGTGCCCAGAGCAGTTGTGGATGCCCCTGGGTTCCTGGAAGTGTCCCAGGCCAGGTTGGATGGGGCTTGGAGCAGCTGGGATAGTGGGAGGTGTCCCTGCCATGGCAGGGAGTGGAATGGGATGGGCTTTAAGGTCCCTTTCAACCCAAAATGTTCTGGAATTCTGTGATTCCACTGGTCTGGCAAACACCTGGAATTGCTGTGCCCACTTCTGCTTGGGATTCTCATCCCCTGACTTGGCAGGAGATGGGATTTGGGAGCAACCAACCAACCAAAGAGCTTCAAGAGTCTCCAAAAAAACCCAAACCCCAAATCTCCAGTGGCTGGGGATTGAAATTCCAACACAATCCCTCTGTGTGGGATCTTCAGAGGTTTCCCTAAGCCCCAGGGGATGGTGCTGGGAGCAGAGGGAGGGACACAACCCCCCTGGACAGGGAATTCACTGCTCCTCACCAAGCAGTCGTGCAAGATCAGCTCCTTCCTCAGGAGCTGGATCTCCTCCTCCAGAGCCTTCACTGATGCCTAACAGGGAAAAAAAAAAAAAAAAAAGTGAGCAGATTATTAAATTATATAGGGACAAAAAAAAAAAAAAAAAAAAAAAAAACATGCTAAAAGCAGCATGAAATTTGCTGCTGGAGAATATCCCAGATCCCTCAGGGAATCAGTGGGTCTGGAAATCAGTTTGACTTTCCTTTCATTAGCTCCCCAAAGGACAGTTTCTGCTGGGTCCTGCCTGCAGAGCCTGCCTGAGCCATCAAAGAAAGGCCACAGCTTTTTAATGGGATGATTTCCTGGTCTGGAATTGCAGGGACCATCAAATTCCAGTCCCTGGGATGTTATCCTGGAAGCCAAGCATTGTGCAGGGCTCACCTCTGCCCTGAACTCAGCAGCTCTGACAGTAACTGGGACAAAGGAGAGATTTTTCTGTGCTGTTTCTGACTGAATTTTTCCATAACCTGGAATATCTTTAAGGATTCACTATTTAAAATGTGTTTCCAGAAAAGTAAGCACAAATATCTTGGGATTCAGGGAGAAGTGGACACTGAGCTGCCTTGAAGTGACCTCTGGAGCACAAAAACACAAAGTTTCCTTCCAGTTTCAGCTCTTCCTGTTTGGTTTTCACTCTGAAAGTGCACTCTAATATCCTGTGATCCTTTCCTTTAAATTATTTCCTTAATTAACCGAGTTTTCTAATTGTGGAGAAGCTGTTCTGTTACCAGCAGCAACAGGGATAAAGCTGCAGGAGGACTGGAGATGATTTCCCTGCATGTCAGGGGAATAATTCACCATAAAATCTCTCTGTTGAGAGCTGAATCTCATCAGAAAAATGTGGGATAAGCAGAAGAAAGAATTCCCAGGAAGATGTGACCAACTGCATGGTTGGGCCTTAGACCAGGGAACTGTAATTAAAAACCTATATAAAGGATTAATATTGATCCATTTTATCACCCACCTAAAATCAGCAGTGTCAGCTTGGCTGAGGAAAGGTCATTTATTAAAATTCCTAATTTTCCTCTGGTTTTTCAGGTTATGATCCTAAATATGAACGATAATAAAATAATATTGCCCTTCCTCCAGGCCCCTCCTGTCCCTACCTCTCGATAAAAGGGTTTGTTGGGGACAGGCTCTGCTGTCACCCAGTTCATCCTGGTGGCAAAACGAAGGGAGGACAGCTGGAAAACAAAGGTTTAAAGTAAATAAAAGAGATATTGGCAGAAATAGCACTTTCCTAATCTTTCTACTTAATTCTATTATATCAAATTGCAGAGAAATATAAATTCTGTGAATTGTTGCAGGTGATTCCTTCCTGTTCGCTGCAGATCCAGCTCACACAGGGGAATTTTCACCCATTTTATCATTTACAGGTTAAAAAACAACCTCTGGGAGGTTCCTCCTGATTCCTTCTCCAGCAGGGAGACAGCTCAGCTCTGCTGTGAACTGGGGAAATTCCAGGGAGTCCAGGAGGTGATGTCCCATGGAAACACATAAAATAATAATAATAATAATAATAATCATCATCATCATCATCATCATCATCATCATCTCTCCAGTGAGCTTCAATCTGAGCAGCTCCTGCCTCCTCTGCTTCAGGCTCTCATCTGACAGGAGTCTGGTTTAGAGCCTTTGGGACAAGATGAGCTCTGCAAAGTTCTGGATGAATTAGGCAGGAGGTTTCCCTGTCAAAACCCTGCAGAGATTGTTCCTTAAACCAAGCAGGATCAAGGCCTGGATTCTGCAGGAATTCCTCCAACTCACAGTCTCTTCCAGGTGCTCAGCTTCCCCATAGATGTTTGTCACCAGGACAGTGTTGCAGTTTCCCCCTAGGAAAAAAATAAAAAAAAAAAAATAAAACAAATAATAAAATTTGGGGTGAATTTTTTTGTTGTTTCATTTTCTGCAGTGTATTTTATTATGTGCTGATTAAAATAGAGGAGAGGAATCTCAGAATGCTTAAGGATCATCCATTCCTTCCCTGCCATGGGCAGGGACACCTCCCACTATCCCAGGGTGCCCCAAGCCCTGTCCAACCTTTGACACTTCCAGGGAACACCCACAGTTTCTCTGGGAATTCCCTCCCCACCCTCCTAGTCAGGAATTGCTTCCCAATATCCCACCTAAGGCTTCTTTCAATTTATAGAAGTACAAAGGACAAACCAGAGTGTAACTGTCCCTCCAAATGGCACAGAAAAAGAGGCAGAGTGACTAAAAAGGTGAAATTTGTGTCTCATGGAATGAGGATGCAGGAAGAGAATGGGAATAAAACCTCTGAGCTCCAGGTGTTTGTAAAGATTCTGTTTTTCAGGATAATGGAAGAGAAGCTGTGGCTGCTCCTGGATCCAAGGCCAGGTTGGACACTTGGAGCACCTGGGACAGTGAGGGGTGTCCCTGCCATGACAGAAATGGCTGATCCTTAAACTCCCTTCCAACCCAAACCATTCCAGGATTCCTGGATAAATGACACCCTTAGGACTTGCTGTGCCCATTGAAACATCATTTTTGCAGGAGCTGCTGCAGTTCCAGCTCTTACCCAGCGAGTCCTTGAGGACATGGGTGAGTTTGCTCTGCCTGAAGGGGATGTGCTCCCTTTTGGGGTCAGCCAGGGCAATGACCAGCTGCTCCAGGAAGGTCAGGGACTTGTTGATGTAGGAGGCCTCGATCCGGACCTGGCCCTCAGACTGCAAGGGAGAGCAGCAGGAAACAGGTCTGGTCAGACAGCAGGACAGGAGTGCTCCTTAGCAAGGGAAAACTCTGCAGGGCTGCTGTGGTTTGGATCCTGATCAATGCTGAATGGCACACAGTCAGGGAATTGCTGAGGTTGGAAAAGATCCAGTGCAACCATCCCCTGACTGTGTCCCCAAGTGCCACATCCACAGGGCTTCTAAATCCTTTCAGGAATGGGAACTCCACCACTCCCTGGGCAGCTGGGCCAGGGCTGGACAGCCCATTCCAGGAAGGAATTTTCCCAATATCCAACCTGAAGCCATTCCCTCCTGTCCCTGTTCCCTGGGAGCAGATCCCAAATCCCCCCAGCTGTCCCCTCCTGTCAGGGAGTTCTGCAGAGCCAGAAGTTCCCCCTGAGCCTCCTTTTCTCCACCTGAGCCCCTTTCCAGCTCCCTCAGCCTCTCCTGGGGCTCCAGCCCCTTCCCAGCTCCATTCCCTTCCCTGTTTTTCCAAAGGGACCCAAGGGAACCTGAGGAGCTCCCATCACTCACCCCAGTCTTGCTCAGCCTCTCAGATCCTGCCAGGTCAATTAAGGTGATTTTGGATTTAAGGCATTTGTGATTTGTGTAATCTCTGGAACGACACTGAGGACAGAGAGGAAGAGAAACTGCACTTAGGAGCAGATAGAACTGAAATACAGGAAAAAACAGACTGCAAAGATCCTCTTGGATCTCTAGAAAGATATTTCAATCTGTAGGAACAAGGCTGGAGCTCTCACCTCAATGTACATGGTGAAGATGCAGTGGGATCTGGAGGAATTCTTATTCAGGGAGTGCTCTCCTATCACCCTGTTGGTCTCACCCTGCCAATGGAAAGAAAATTCCAGGCTCAGCTCATGGAATTGTGACTTTTTGAGGGTAAACCAGGCAACATCTCTGTGGCTCTTTCCATTTCCTGATGGCTGGAAAAGCAAAGAGCTCCCCAAACTTCAAATGGCACTGAAAATTCCCACAGGTGTGATGGCCACAGATCTGAACCTCTGCCAGGATCACAAAGGGATGTTGGAAGGAGCCCTAAAGTCCATCCCATCCACCCCTGCCACACCAGGGACACCTTCCACTATCCAGGGGGCTCCAACCTGGCCTTGGGCACTGCCAGGGACCCAGGGGCAGCCACAGCTGCTCTGGGAATTCCGTCCCAGCCAGGAATTCCCAATTCCCAATATCCATCCATCCCTGCCCTCTGGCAGTGGAGCCATTCCCTGTGTCCTGTCCCTCCATCCCTTGTCCCCAGTCCCTCTCCAGCTCTCCTGGATCCCTTCAGGCCCTGCAAGGGGCTCTGAGCTCTCCCTGGAGCTTCTCCTCTCCAGGGGAACATTCCCAGCTCTCCCAGCCATCATCACCCTCCTTCTACTCTTTAAAAAGGAAGAGGCAGTTCCTGCACATTCCAGAGCTGAGGACAGCACTGGGTAATTAAAAAGATTTTAAGGAAATCATTTGGCTCTGGGTGAGGATCCACTTCCTGCAGCCACACCCGATTTTTTATCCCTGTTTTCCTCACCAGCTGAAGCAGCCATGAGGAAAAGAAAGATGCTGATCTCAGCAACCAAAGTCCCCTCACAAACCTCTCACCCTGACCAGCCCTGCTGTCCATTCCATGACAATCCCAAACCATCTTTTCTTGGAGCATCTTCCAAAATCCCTGAGCCAGGGACATTTTCCTTACAAGACCAAGAGTTTCCAATTTTTTACCCCACAACCAACAGGGGTGGCTGAACCTCATTCCACCATCTTGGCCACTCACTCCTACTTTTCCACCTCCTCCTTCAGCCAGCACCCCAACCATGGGATTAAAGGGAATATTTGGATTCTCTTACCTCAAAAAGGAGATGCAGAGCCTCCTCCTCATGGCTGACACGGTGGATGGAGAGCCCCTTGACATAAACCCCCTGAGGACCATCCATGACAGCCAGCTGGTTGTCCTTGGTCCCCCTGCCCAGTGCTGGTGCCAGGAGGTCAAACAAGGTCTCATTGTAGATCTCCAGGTAGGAAATTCGGACAGTGACCAGGATATTGAGGAATTCTGCAGCTGATTTGAAGATCTGCAGCAAGACAAAGGGGTTGTGTCCATTCACAGGCAGGATTTTCAGTTATTTGTGGCTTTTCAGAGGAGATATTTATGTTGATATGAGATATAAATGAGTGTGATATAAGTAGATGTAAGATATCAACAGGTATAAAATAGAAATAGATATAAAATATAAATAAATATACTGAGGTGTATACAAGACATAAAACTCTGTAATATAGAGATAGATATTTATAGAGAAATAGTTCTGAACAGCTCCAAGTGCATCTAGGGGTGTGTAGGGCTAAATCTGAGCTCTGAGGGCTCAGCTTGGATTTGGATTTAATGATCTTACAGAACCATGGAATTCTGGAATGATTTGGGTTGGAAGGAACCTTAAACCTCACCCAATTCCACCCCTGCCATGGCAGGGACACCTCCCACTGTCCCAGCTGCTCCAAGCCTCATCCAGCCTGGCCTTGGATGTTCCAGGGATCCAGGGGCAGCCACAGCTGCTCTGGGCACCTGTGCCAGTGTCTCTGTGCCTTAGAGTTTTTTTTAATGATTTTATGATCAGTATTAACCTGATTTCCCAAAGTGACAGTTTGGAAAGCATCTCTTTTAAAGGCTCAGTGACATTTGGGGAGCAGCAAGAACTCCAAGAGGAACTAAAGAGGAACAACCTCTGAGACCAATAAAACTCCTTTATTCTTTAACCATCATCCCTGGAGTAAAATGAAGGGAAAAAAAACCCACATAAAACTTATTCATTGTGTTCAAACACTTTTCTATCAGCAAGAGCTGGTGATAGAGAGTGTTGCTTGGTGCTCCTCCCTCCCTTTTTCCCAGGCAGCTGCAGTACCTGCTGGATAGCTCTGGGGATGATCCCTCGGTTCCTGTACTCAGAGGCTGCTCCAGTCATGGTGTAGGTTTTGCCAGCCCCAGTTTGCCCATAGCACATGACAGTGCCTAAAAAAAAAAATCCAAAAACAAAAGGAGAAACTCAGGAGGGAGCCTCCAACAAAGCAGCAAATGGCTCTCTGCTCAAATCCAATCTCATTAAGATCAAAAGAATAATAATTGCAATAAATCACCGTTGTAGCCCTGCAAAGCTTTGGACACCAAGCCCTTTGCCACAGTCTCATAAACCATTTCCTGGGAAGTGTTGTGGAGGAGCCCATCCAGCCTGAAGGACCAGTCAGTCTGAGTGTTATTCACAATTCCTCCCTTGGGATTCTTTCTGATGTAGATATCGATGCTCTGCAACCCAAAAAAAGAGAGAAATCAACTCAGCAGCCCTGAGGGTTTTCAGCAATGCAGGAGCTGGGAATAAGTAAAAAAGGGAGCACAAATAACAGAGTTATTTTGCTGCCCTAGTGTGTTCTAGATGTGCTAAAAATATCTGGTAATGCTCTCAAATTTCTGGTGATAAGTATTATAAATAAAAGGAAATGTGGTTAAGCTCATCTGTTTAACTTTCAGGGATTTTGTGCCTCAGGGCAATTCTTAATTAAGGAAGGGAAGGCAAAGGGAGGAATTTGCATAAGAGGGGATGGAAATAGACTGTGCCAAATTGTGGTTAGCACTGGGAATTCCTCATGAACAGCCAGTCCTATTCCTTTGGAGGATTTTCCTGGTGATTATACCATAGGAATTGCATTTTCCATCCTCACACTTGCAGTGACAAAACCACTGCCAAGCAGGAACACACAAACCAACACCCCCCAAACCCTTAACCACGGCCTCAAGGGGTGGAAAAAACCCTGGTTTTCCATTGGAAAAGCTGAAGTCAAACTCCAAATCTTTCCTACTTCAATTTTTTTTACTCTACCTTGTTGTCTGACCCAAGCTTGATCATATCTTGGGCAAAATGAGCAGTTGGCCTGACCCTCACAAACGCCAGAACTCGCTTTGGTGTTCTAAGGAGAGAGGCAAAAATGAGGAAAAGAAGAATCTTGCATTTCCCTAAACTGCAATTTATATTATTTGTCAGCAAAAAGTGAGGCAGAGGAATCAAAAATTCAAAATAAAGTGTTGGCAATTATCCAGCTGCTGGTTTTATTCCCCATTAAAAGCAACTGCAGGCAAAGAGTTGCTGAAATTCCATCCAGGTTTGGAAAAGTGAGGATGTGGAATGAGAAAGGTCAAAGTGATCCTGATTTCCTGATTTCCTCATGTGTACCATTGTTTAACACCAATTTTCCTCCTCTCAGCCTTGGAAAGTAAAATATTTGCATGGATGGGAGAGGGATTTTATTTTCTTACACACAGCCTTTTTAGAAATAATTGAAATTCCTAATGAACAGCTGATTTTTAATTTCCTGGAGGAAATATCCACAAGCTGGAGGAGCTGCTGAGTAAAACCAACATGAGGAGGGCTCAGGGATCATCCAACTGCTAAAGCCACATGCACTGAGGATTTTTAAATCCCTGGAAATGTGGAGATCCCAAATTTTCTCTCAAACACTTCCTCCAGCTCAATAATTGTGTAATAAGTAGTGCCAACTTCTAGTTTGGGAAAAATCTTTGGGATTTTTGATATATTCAGGGTTTTTGTGACCTCACACACTCTAGCTGCTGTAAAATGAATTGTGGAGGTTTAAGCTGAGCCAGGATTTGTTGGATTTCAACCAAGGGAACATTTGGGGGATACCTGGGGCTGCCACCCTCGGGTTCTGCATCAGAGAGCAGTGAGGAAATGAGGCTCTCCTGGTCCTCCTCCTCCTCCTTCTCCTTCCCTTGTTCTTGCTCTTGGTCTTTTTCCTGCTCATTTTCTTGTTCCTGGTCCTGAAATTTCACAGAGGTCACAGAATTCTGACCAAAAAAACCGCAGTGTTGGAGCAGTTGGAGCAGAAAGGAAAATATTTTGTGGAAAAAACTCCACTAGGAATCAGAGAGAGAACAAATTCTAAATGAGTGACATTTTCCTTGCTGCAGCAATGCCCTTTGTGGGGCTTTTGAAGGTGGAATTGCTGGGAGTGGTTATTAACACAAGGAGCTGGGATGGAATTCCCAGAGAAGCTGTGGCTGCCCCTGGATCCTTGGAAGTTTGGGCACTGGGGTTTGGAGCAGCTGGGACAGTGGGAGGTCCCTTCCCACCCAAACCATTCCAGGATTCTGACTGGGCCCAGCTGGAATTACCGTTTGGTCACTCTCTGCTTTGGATACAGAATTTTCAATCTTTTCCAGCCCTTCAGAGCTCTCCTGCTTCTCTTCCTCCTGCCAGGGAAAAACAGCACCAATCCCACATGAAAAGCTCCCCCAGAGACACAGGGGACACCTCCAAAGCCTTGGGAGAGGGAGGTTCCCCCTCCCACACCTCAGGGGAGCAGATTTTGGCAGCATTTTGGAACAAAAAAACAAATATCTGTAAGGTCTGGGACTTGTCCAGGAAAGCTGTGGCTGCCCCTGGACCCCTGAAAATGTCCAAGGGCTACTGGAAAATGTGCCTGCCTGTGGCAGAGGGTGGAATTGGATGATTTTTAAGCTCCATCCCGTGTAAATCACTCCGTGTTTCACTCCAGTGCACCTCCCGACCTGTGTGGGGGCTCATGGCCGGGGGAAGGGGGGCGATGCCTGAGGGGCTGCTGCCGCCTGTGCGGAGATACGACCTCCGATCACTCCTTGAGGAGGGGAGGGCGATCCCCCGGGGACCCCCGCCGTCCCTGTCCCACCTGCGGCCCCTCTACAGTCGAGTCCTGGGTGGCGTCCGGGGTCGCCATGGCAGCGTCCACTTCCGGGTTCTCTATGGCAACGGCAACTTCCGGGAGAGCCCGGAAGTGGCCGCGCATACGGGGGCCGGGCGGGGCCAGCGCGCGGCGGGGGCGAAGCAGGACGGCAGCGGGACGGGAGTGGCGGGGACGATGCTGGAAGCGGCGGCGGCGGCGGACCCGGAGCTGGATCCCGAGGATCTGGTGCATTTCTCGGTGGGAGACCTGCCCAGCCGCGGGTATGGAGTGATGGGCGAGATCCGGCGGCAGGGAAAGCTCTGCGATGTGACGCTTAAGGTGCGGCCCGGCCCCCGGGGGGCGGGGGGGGGACGAGAGACCACCCGAGCCCGGAGGGGTCTGAGCGGGGCTGGGAGACTCGAGCGCTGAGGGCGAGTGAGGGACCCCCCGGTCCGTGATGGGGATGAGGGACCCCGACCCTTCCGAGGGCTGAGAGACCTCGAGCGTTGGCGGGCAGTGAGCGGGGACCCCGGTCCTTGAGGGGACATTGAGGGGGGACATCAAACATTTGGGGTGGGGGCTGAGGAGACATCGCCCAGTCCCCTTAAGAGGAATCTGAGGGACCCCCACAGCTTTTGAGGGGGCTGAGGGTCCCCAGCCTCAGGAGGGGGATATGAGGGATCCCCCCCCGCCATTCCTGAGGGACCCCAGCCTCAGGGGTGGGAGATGAGGGATCCCCCCCGCCATTCCTGAGGGTCCCCAGCCTCAGGGGTGGGATATGAGGGATCCCCCCCGCCATTCCTGAGGGACCCCAACCTCAGGAAGGGGAGATGAGGGATCCCCCCCGCCATTCCTGGGGGACCCCAACCTCAGGAGGGGGGACTTGAGGAACCTGCAGACCCCTGAGGGGGGACCCCAACCCTTAATGGAGGGGGCTGAGGGACCTCCAGTCTCTTTTCCAGAGGGAAAGAGGCAGCTGGGTTCCCTCAGACCCCTGTGGTGGGGGATAAAGGGGAGAGGAGCCAGAGCTGAGACCCCCCCAAACCCCCTTAGTGGGGTGTCAGGGGCTCTTGGACCTTCCCAACCCTGGATCCAGGATCCAGGACCAACCTCTGGATGCCTTTCCCTAGGAAACCACTAACATCCCTTCTTAGCATTAAATAAAAATGAATGCAGCAGCGTGGTAAATGCTCAGGATGGTGTCCCTGGCTCTGCAGGGAATGGCTGGGAGGGCTGGCAGAGCTGCTGGAATCCCTCAGGATTGCAGCTCGGAGGAGTTGGTGGGGTGGGAGCCACACGCAGCTCTGAGTCACTGCAGAATTAACTCTGCAGTTTAATTAAACGGGAAGGTGCTCCCAGCCTACTCACCCTGAAAGCTGCCAGGGGAAGGAGCCGCTGGGGGCTGGGCTGAGATGGGATGTGGGATGGGGAGCATTCCATGGATACGGGATCCTCCTTGGATCCTCCTTGTTCCCTTCTGCAGGGTGATGTTGGTGACAGCCTGGGCTGCAACCTGGGGGAATTCTGTGGCAAGGCTGGTTTGGGCTGCAGAGTGTTGTGTTTTTTAGGATTAAACTGGGTGTTGGTGTGGCAGAAAACATGACCAGATCCTGGCAGTTCTATGTTTCTGGGAGACAATAGGAGGAGGTCTGTGATCCCAGTCTTATCTTGGATAAATTCCTCACCATTGTTTCTAAAATTCCTGTGAATAATTATCCATTTCTGTGGATTTTCCATAGCAAAGAGCTGTTTAAATCCTCTTTATCCCTACAGAAGTTTAAAAGATATTAGGGAAGATCAAAAGCATCACAGAACAGTTTGGGATGGAAGGAACCTTAAGGATCATCCAGTGCCACCCCTTGGATGGGCAGGGACACCTCCCACTGTCCCAGCTGCTCCAAGCCCTATCCAGCCTGGCCTTGGACATTTACAGGGATCCAGGGGCAGCCACAGCTTCTCTGGGAATCCATTCCAGGCCCTCCCCACCCTCACAGGGAAGAATTCCTTCCCAAAATCCCAAAGACAGATCCCAGCAGCAGCTGCTACATTATCAGTTCTATGTCCATGTTGTTTCAAGCATTCCAGCTTTCCCTCCTACACCCACAGCTTGGAATTCCAAGCATTTCATTCATTTGATTCCTCTTTGTCTTGAGTCATCTTGTGAAAATATCCCACCTTGTGCTGCCTCTGCCTCTGGACATCCCTTTTCCCAGTGCCCACATGTCCCTGGAGATGAAATTAGTGCAGCCAAGCCTTCCCACACCACTGAAGTGAATTTATTCCCCTTTTTTCCACTCCTGTTACTTTTTATCTGTCCCATCTTGAAACCAAAAAGCTTCCAAACCCTCCTTTGTCCCAGAAATTGGGTCTTGATGTGCCCAATGCTCCAGCTCTTGCATTTGGAAAGTTCTTTTCCTGTCTCTTTAACAGCTGCAGGTCAGGGCTGCTCCTAATGTTCCCTCACAGCTCCCTTTGGAGCCTCTCCGAAATGTTTCATTAAATATTCATTTGCTAGGAACACACATGGATGGACTGGAGGGAGGAGACACACCTCAGTCTGTGGTTAATCCTTTTCCTTTGGAAAGAAAAGTAGGAGTTTGGCTTAGCAAAGCCAAATTTCTGCTTTCTTCTCTGAGAATCGCTGGGCTGGGCATTGGTGTGGCCATAGAATAACCAACCAAACCCTTTTCCCCAATTGATCCCCATCCCAGTTGTGTTCTGGAAGGTGAAGCTGTTCTTTCCTCCTCATCCAGCACTGGTGGTGATGGAAATCATGATGGAGGTTCCAACAAGGGCAGGGAAACACCAGGCCTGGAATAATCCTGGAGAGAGCTGGAATGAGGCTTCTGAGCCTTTTTTTTCTTTCAATTTGGTGGGATTTGAGGCTTTGAACTCCAGCTGTGGACAAGCCAAGGGGCAGAATTCCTCTGTGAGAACCTCTCCCCCTGCTTTTTAGTGGATTTCCAGTCTTCTTCCCTTTGCAGCTCACAACTAAACACTGCAAACACCCCAAGAATTCCAGCTCACAGACAATTCCAGCGTTTGGGGCTGTAATTCCCTGAGCTGCAGATCCTGATCTGATTTTTACCAGCTCAAAAGAAGCTCCTCAGTGCTTGTGTTCTTCCTGAGTATTGTTTCTGGAATTGTTTCATCCTTGCAGGATGAAAGCAGCCTGGGCAGTTTTGTTTTCTGGGATGTGCTGTCTGTGCTCCGAGCTCTCTCAGGGGACACATCAGAGGCTGCTGGAATGCACCAGAAACCAGGGAAAACAGATCCATGCTATTCCTTCATTACAAATGAAGAGGGACTCAATCCCTTCCTAGCTCCTGCTGGAGCTGGAGGAGAATGACCCAAGTGCCAGAAATCCTGGCCAAACTGTGGCAAGAGGGAAGGTTTGTGCCTTCCCAAATCCTTGGAGAGCAGAGTTGACGTGAGCTCCTCTTGCTGCTACAGCTCTGAGCTGCTCCAGTGCCATTTTTCCATGACTAACTCCAAGACTAATTAGAAAAGTCTCCTAAAATATAATCCAGGTCTGGCAAACAAATAATTCCCAGCTGTGGAAAGGGTACAATATTTGCTTTGTGTCCAATCCCTATGGCACTGACAGGTCCTAGCCCTGGTGGCTTCTCTGCCATCCTGATCCAAATTTTTCCAGAGCAGGCTGTTAATTCCAAAGCCCCCAAACTGCAGCAGTTGCACCCCTGAGAGCTGATGCAGAGGTGGAGGAGCCTCTGGATAAGTGGAATTCCAGACAGCACAGGCTGCCTGCCTGATTCTGGCAGGATCCTGGAAGACTCAGTGCCTGGCTGTGCTGCAGATGTTGGAGCATGTTTGGGAGATCCTCCAGGAAAACAGCCCTGGAAAGAGAGGGAATATCTGTTTTATGGAAAAGCAGATGATCCATTGTGCACAGAGAGCTGCAGGATGAGGATGTGATTCCAACCTTGTCACTCAACAGACAGGAATTGTTTGGGATTCTGCCTGG
>NW_026612899.1:0-25001 GCF_029582105.1 Oenanthe melanoleuca | reverse complement strand
TAAATTCTAGCCAACTGTTTCCACATATACAGCAACAGAAGGTATCAATGTCATAGTTCTAGGAATGGTGTTCTTAGTGCTCCCACTGAGACTCTGGAAACCATATGACACTCATTTCCCTCTCCCCCTCCACCCCATGCCCCTGTGGCAAGATAGAGACAAGAACTGGAGATACAAAGCATAAAGATCACAGGTTTTTAGGTAAGAACAATTTTCTGGAAACAAGAAGATTAAAAACTGAATAGTAACAATGCCAATAATAAAAGAGCATACATGAAAATAAGCAATTTGCATCTGAGTTCTCACGCCCCTGAGAATACCTGACTACTCCCTTCAGCAACCCAAAAGAAACCCTTTCCCCCATACCCAGAAAGTCACATGAGGTGGTATAGAATAATCTCCGTGTCCCAGCCATGCCCCCTTCTGGCTACTGCAAAATTCAACACTGGCCAGAACCAGGATACACGATCATATCAGTGTGTGGTGAACACTGCTCCCTTCAAACAGTGATGGTCAAATCCCTTGCAATCCCTTGTCTCTAGATCCTGTACAATAGCTTCCCAAATTACATGACCTTCACCTTGGCATTCTGTGCACAATTACGTGCACATACAGTCCTGCTAATCAGTCATGTTGTTTGTAGCCTGGGCTTGAAGGCAAAGAGACTTGAATAATTATTTTTCTGAAGTGCTTGCTGGACATATGCATATTAAGGCACTACAGAGACTTTAACAAAGGTATGATAATGAAGGAAGGAGTTGTAAGAAGTCCAGCATCGTCCCACAACAACCTTAGACAAATTATATGCTTCGTAAAGCAAAGCAGAGGCCTTATCCTTCAAGAGCCCAACATGTTAATGGTGGTGAAGACTTTTACAATGCCTGTCAATAAACAACACAGCTTCCAAAGTGGTGCCTGCAGTTCGTGACTTTCCATGACACAGAAATGCCTGATTTCAAAGCAAACGCCTCAAGGGAGAGTGAGGTATTGCAAGCTTATTAGTACTGCACAGATGCTAAGAGGATATCTTCTCTCCCAGTTTAGTGAGCTGAATCAGCACAATGAACGGCATCCCAAGACCAGATCCAATACAAGGGATGTGGACGGAATGAAGGGTCAATGCAGAGAGGCAGGGGCAGCAGGACCACTTCTTTTTCAGTGGCTGTCTCTAAAATTGAAGCCTCTTTCACGATCAATACTGATAATGCTGCTTATCCTTTACAAACACAGGATCAACAGACGTATTTTGTCACGTTCCACAAACCACTGCAATTTACTTACCTTACTTACCATGTAGAACTGGACAAAAAAACCTGACTAATAAATATGATAATGTTTTAAAAATATGAAAACCACAAATTATCAGGAACAGATCTATGTCATATTGAAAAATGCACAGCTGACAATTAACTATAGTTTTCCTGCAACAAGATGTTATTGATATGTTCAGCAACCTTCTCTCAGTATCCAACTAAAACAGAATTCTGCAGTTGTCAAAAATAAATAAAATAACGAAGTTAAGAACCTGCAAACATGTTCTTAACAGCATTTATTGCTTAAGTTAACTGCTATACAGTCACTTGCAAAACAACAAGCAGCTCAGGCAACTTCCTCTCTTGCTTGATGTGAACTTGAGTGATGACTTTTATTTATCACAAAGAGTTACATAAGCTAGCATGCAACAAAACAAGTGATAAGGATCATTAAGTTTTCCCTTTTATATTTACTTGAAGATAAAAAACATATCACTCAAGTCAGAAAAGGTGCTTAATCTACCCTTGCTTTGAAGATTACATTTCTAAAAGAAAACTTATAAAAAGCATCCTTAGAGGTCTCATTCAACATATAAGAGAAAAAAATTCTAAATGTCAACATTTACTTCAGTAATTAACAGCAATGAAGATTCTTCCCCAGTAACTTTTTAATTGTTACTGATTGGTTACTGATTTTAAATACCACCATAAAATACTACTTAGGAAGTTGAATGTGCATCTTTAAAACCACAATGCCGTACCAATACTAAATCAGTATTTTGCACATAATATTACAATACAAAAGTTATCTAATCTATCATCTTTACACTGATAATTACACTAATAAACACTGGAATTTTTCAAATTACATGAAAATCTTGAGAAGTCACTGCCCAAAAGCATTACAGAATGCTCAAGTTTCATCAATTTTATACAACAATGTACACTGAATGCAGATCAACAGCAGCAATACAGAAAATAAAGAGTTTCTTAGTTCCTAAGACTAATAAAATCTTAAAAGAACAGGCTTCATACTGAAAAAGATCAATAAATTTGTGAACCAGGAAAAAAAAAGGTTGCCTTAAGGCACCTTCTCTATTTTCATGGGTCAGGAAGATTATGAAGATTATTATTACATCTTTTAGCAAAAAAAGATGATCCTCACTTGATCAACATCTTAGAAGAACGATAGATTAGAACTGAGCTAACACATCCCTGGAGAGGAGTTTGTTTTGGTTTAGTTGAGTCTTTTTAGTCAGATAATTATTATCCAATGACTAATGAAGGAACGGGAGAAGCTGCTCATTCAATTATTGCTATTTTCAAAGTGTCTTGAAATAGCTGGAAGTTATTACAATAGCTGAACAAGGCTGTCATGCCATAACACTCCTTGAAAAGGACAAACAGGATATTAGCTGTTGCCGGTACTGAGTTCAGGTACAGTAGCTTACTTAGTATCACATGAGACAGTCTGCTCAGAAAGTGTTTCAAGTGAGATTTCAAGTCTGGTCAATTACCAGCTGACAAGACTGAGACATTTGTAAAATATTCCACCTATCCCCTAATAATGTTGTAATAAGTTCACTACCACAACAGAAAAAAAATAATGCGTAAGGGAAAGATTAAAACTCACCTATAGATTTGAGAAAGTAACTGCACATTAAACATTTCTAGTAGATCATATTAGTTTTCATTTAACACAAGTAAAACTGCTATCAAATGAGCTGGAAAAAATATTATACCCTTTCTAGCAAACAAGACATAAGAGGTAAGTAACCACAAGAAGAGGATAATTTACCGTTGGATAAAGCAACCTTATTTGAACAACATGCATTACAGCCTTGCTAGCTATCAAGTCCTACCAAAGGACAAAAACATCCCCCCAGGTAATAATATACATATACATTGCAGAATCTGGAAGGCAGGTATCAGGCAAACAATACAGGTACTATCATAGATAAATAGCTAAGTAAGAGTTTTTTATGTGATGTATAGATAAAAGAATAAATGTCCCTCAGTTCTACAAGCAGGAAAATCTCTCATGTAAGCAAGGAGATGATATACGTGAGCACTGAGGGGCTAAAATGCAGCTAGTTGTGGCATTTCCCAAAGGCTGCAAAAATGATATGAGGAGTTCAAGAAAAAAATTATAATCGGAACTATAGTGTGCAGCTTGAAAAAATTCATTTATTTCACTTGGTCAGGTCTATCGGAGAACCCTCTTCATTCAGTATGCATTGCCCCATCAGGAAGAGTGTAAGAACAGCAAACTCTGTCATGTTCCCCGCCCCCCACATACAGAGTCAGGGGTTCAACCTGCAGGAGTCAGAAAAAAAAGAAGTTTTAAATTCTTTTCTCTTATCCAATGTAACACAGGAATTTTAAATCACTGTAAATCTTGTATGTTATATGCCTTTCTAGCTAAAAAAATAATTCAAAACCAAGCACTAGAGGCCCTAAGTGTTAGACAAAGTCTACAGCCTACTTTATAAAGGTTGTCAAACTAAAAGATCTCACTGGTATATTCAGTGCATAAGATGAACTAATTAATTATTGTCACTGCACTTAATTACACTAATTGAACTCTTGCTCCCCCTAGTGGTTGATGTTGATGTTTATTGCCTTCTAGTGCCTGCACAGGATTTTCACTGAGATGGTCAGTGTAAAAATAAATTGAAGGAATCACAGTACAAAAAGAGTATTTTGTGGGTGTACAATATATGTCTGCCAAACGTCTAAATTTTCTTAGCTATGTTTATAAATACACAGAAACACTATTACTCTAATCAGTTTTGAAGTAACATGCAAAATATAAAAAAAAACCTCCTCCCACTGCTCTAGTTTATTATAGCTCATCTAACATAAACACATTTGGGAAAAGCAATGGCCCCGGCATCTCCCTCCATTTCTGAAAGGTTCTAAAATTATGCACAATATATTTGGAAGTTAAATATATTGTCTATCCATCTGCATCAGGCATCAGAATTTACATCAAACAACACTATTTTTAATCCATCATTTTGCTGTCTGTAGTGGAATGATCCAACCATGCTAACAGCTATGCTACCTATTTACTCTGGCCTAGAGATTAACTTCTCCTTCTGAGCTAATTTAGCACACCAGTTAATGAGAAAGTGTAAAAGAACCATTTCCCATTTTTATCACTGCATTTTCATTCATCTTGCCACGTAGAGCAGCATTACTACATTTCAGAAGTGCTGCTTTATGTGGTAAGCAAGTTCAGAGAGGGTCAGAAAACATCTAATAAAAATGTTGCAATTTTCCAGATACCATGATGCTTGGACCTTGACTTCATTACCACAAATG
Source organism: Oenanthe melanoleuca (assembly GCF_029582105.1). Taxonomy (NCBI): domain Eukaryota; kingdom Metazoa; phylum Chordata; class Aves; order Passeriformes; family Muscicapidae; genus Oenanthe; species Oenanthe melanoleuca. The sequence continues at coordinate 20,421 of NW_026612899.1, read as the reverse complement.
CCAGGGGGTGGAGAGAGGAATACTATATTAAAAAATACTAGTATTATTTTATCCTACTTTGTTTGTTCTTCAAGTACCTTTTTGTCAGCACTTAGCAGCATCCCAAGAGGACCACATCATTTTTTCAAGCCATTAATTAACCATTTTTGTGGCTGCAGTACCACTGATATAAATGTAAAGGCATTGTGATATCCAACAGATAGGTAAAGAGTAATAATGAAGTCTTCCATAGTTCTGGACATACATGTGAAACAATCACCACTTAAGACTTATTTCACTGCACTGGTTTAGACCACTCTACACACTTAGATGTTCTCCTGATGTCACAGACATATTTTATGAAGCATCTTTTTAAGTCAACAGCCTTTGTGGCAAGTGGCATTAATAAGGGTAAAAGTGCAATTCCTAAATAATTCTTAAGAAAACTTAGATATTGCCATCTATTCCAGATCATAGCTGCAGTCAAGTAGGCCATATTTTTTGAGAAAAAAAAATTAATTCAACTGTAGAAAATCCTTTTTTTTTAACAGATAAGCTTTTACACTGAAAAGCTAAAATTTTGTTTCTGACATTTTGAAATCTATAAATGTATATATAAATCAGACTTACAGCACACAATCTTTCTCTACCTTTTAAAGATGAAAATATTTATAAACTACTTTTATTACAGAAAACAGACTACATAAAATAGAGTTTGAAACACATACGTAAAAAAAAATACTGTTCAGCATTTGTAAGTTTATCTGGGTTTGTTTCATTTTCATAAATTTCTAATTCTGGAAAACAGAGTCCAATCTTCAAAAGACAGTTAAGTGGAGCATTTTATACTGCTTTCTGGTTTGAAGAATCCCAAACAACATACTCCTCTGAGAGAAATACTACCCCTTATACAGAGCCATCTCCTCATATTCAACTCTGCCCCAGGACATCCCACTGCCATTCTCATAGATTTGAGTAACAGACTTCACGGATTCTCTACTTTTAGTCAAATGAACTAGGGAAAGAAATCAAGCTCAAGTTTTATTTGATATCAGGATAGGTTTGCGAAAGATGTCATCACAAGTTGTAACTTTCCTCATCCTTCAGAACACCTTTTGGGGTAGAGGGGAGGATTAATGGAGTGAATTCAGCACAGTGAAGCTCTCAAGTCTGTCAGTCAAAGTCTAAACAGATCAATTACTGTGATACTGAATTGAAAAGCATTTATTCAGTATAAACAATGTCTTCACTGAGACAGAAAACCTCATCAGCTGTAATATTTACACACTGAATTTCCTAAATTAATCACTCAATCAGCACAAGACTGATAGTTATAGATCCATTGCAGGCCTCTGTCAGAGAAATGACATTACAGGCTCTTCCTCAGAACTGGCAAGTACTCTGTTTACTTCCCATATTTTAAATACACAATTTTCCTTAAAAACATTATTTAAATGACAGTGAATAAAAACCAGGTGCCAAGAATTCAGAGCTTTGCAATATATATACACCCAAGTAGTTGCATTTCCTGAGCTTTCCCTGCACTCATCTGGCTTCATACTTCAGTTAATCCATGTGATGGATCTGTTGTCAGCAGAACGGCATGAGATGGAGCACCCCATGCAGTGCAAGCTGGCAAATTGGAACTCAGGTACACAGGAACTCAGCTTTCACAGAAAGTGAAAACATTATCTTTAGAAGAGTATTATGTAGACTGCCCATTAATGCTATCCTTGGTATTTCAATGATCTGAGCACACAGTACTTCAAGTTTATAATAGCCTTAAATCACTTTAGAGGTCACCCTTAATGCTCTCCTCCTCAAAAGGCTAAATAATAAACAATCATAGGTGTGCTTCAGCACACACCTCCGGTTTAAATCTGTATTTCTGAGCAACCATAATTACACTCAGCACATACTTTTTATGTCTGTGGGGTTTACTAAACAGTTATCTATTAGACATACAGATGATATGGCTGCCAAACAAACCACTGGAATCAGTAGAGTTAACTACACAGAAAGAAGGGAACTTTACAGAAACAAAATTAAAAGCAAGCATCTGGAATCGCAAGACTAGTAAAGATTATTTTAGTTAGTCATGCTTATAAAAACATGACAGAAAACTCTCAAAATTAAGGACAAAATACTAAAATTACCTCATGACTAAGGTGCCTCAGGGTCTAAGACCTGGTGGCATCTAGTTATTTAATCTACACTTCAGTTCTCCACCTGTAAAGCAAAGATATTTCTACTCCTTGGGAATACAGTGAAGATAATTCCAGAAACACCTGCATCAAATGTTCAGTTACTAAAAAAAAAGAGGAAAGATAGAAGTAGACAGTAGAGAGATCTTCTTTGGGCTGACAACTCAACAGATTCAGAGGAACTGCGTGATTTCTACAATTCCTGCCTCCCTATAAGCACAGATCATATACATGCATAAGTTGAAAGGGATTCAGATGAGTCAAGAAGCAGTCTTAAAACTCTCTCATATGCACATTAGGGAGAGTGACAAGAGTCAGGGATCATGGTAAGTCACAGAATTTCACCCTCCACTTCCTAAGACAGGCAAACATATTTTGCTTTATTTTTGTAGCACTAAGAGGGCTCATCAGCTCTCTAACAAGGAAGCTATAGTCAGCACCTGAATTGTCACCAAGACTGTCAAAACTATGTGAACCAAGAAGAAGAGGATCAATACAACCCACATCAGCTGTTTTAGGCCTCCAGCATTCTGAAAAACTCTATCATAGTAGAAATGAGGTGATTAACTGTTCCGCTTTCAAGTAACAGTTCAAACCACTAAGTGTACCAATTTCTATGATACCACACAACCTTATTATTCCATTCATGTAACTGCAGAGTAGATAAGTTTATTGAAATATCAATATCCATACAAAAGATATTTTTAAGATACAAGAAAAAAGATACAAAAGAGATGTCTAAGTACTTACCACTGCAAATATGCACTCTTCCTATACCAGCAAAAAAAAACCCCAAAACCTATATCAAAACCCCTTCACCATTCAATCAGCCTCTCCTTTTACCATCTCCAGTCATATCTGGACATGGCTTACCATGAATTTTAATGAGCTAAACTATGTAAATGGTTTGTTTCTTTTAAATCATCATTTATTCATTTATCCTTTTTACTGTAGAGGGCTTGGATCTTTTAAAAATTATGCAACAATTCCAATTATGCAAAATTTAGTAATAACCATACTTAATGTTGACAAAGGATTAAGTCAGTCTATTCTACATTCTAGTGTTCCTCAGCATCCACACTTGAACACTTCTACATACTCACAAGAGGAGCAGATTTCATTAGTCCAGTGGCAGACTGAGTGGGGAGAGCCTAAACGTTCTCTTGCCAAAGAAACAGTGGTATGAAGGTGAAGGAGGAACATATCAGGCTGCTCATAAGAAAGACTGGCTTCAGTTGATAAATATGAACACCAGCACTTGCCATCATCCCCTTCTATCAGGTACTACACGAACTTTTAGAAATATTTCTAGGTTTTACCAGCTGGGGATGTTACACAGTATTTACAGCCTTCCAAAACACGACAGCATGTGCTTCCATGTACTTGCCAACAAAACTACAGCAACCAGTCTACAACTTCTAAAACATGACAAGAACTCCTTCCAGTGGAGTGGCTGCACTTCGCAGTCCCACAGACATGTCTTTTACAGTGTTCTTGTTGTGTGAAAGTCTAGGTCTGTTTCTGTCACTATTTACTTCTCTATCAATTTTAAAAACTGTCTTCCTAGCCAAGCAGTATCATGCTATCTCTCATCCAAGAACCCCTCCTGCAGCAAACCCCTCTCTTCTCTTTCAAGGTACACATTTTGGCAGTCAGACACACTAATGTTTTGCTACCTGACCCTGAAGCTCTAACCTCCCACCAGTTTTGCTCTGTTGAAGTGTTACTGTGCTCAAGCTGCTAACTGCAAACCAGCTTCCCTTTTCCAGCCCAAACAGTCTTGCTGTTCTCTTTCCTAAGAGCAGAAAAAGCAGCCTACATCACTCCTGGCATGAACAGAGGATGTGCCCTGATTCTGCTCCATGACATCAGCTTTCTTACTACTACGAAAAAGTTTTGCAAGTCTGGGTCATTCCCTCTCACAGCCTGTGATGTTAACAAGCAGTCTGCCACAGAGTGTCGTGTGGATTTGAGCATCAGACTGCTCTAGGACAAGCTCAGCACATCATCTAATCAAAGCCAGGTGTGACAACATACACCCAAGATGTACAGAATCAGATAAATAATGACATTGTTGTCACACCTCACAGAGAGAGAATGGTTACCACAAGCCAACAAACACACTAGTGTGTGAAAGGTGGGTTACCAGGAGATGGAGACAAAGACACCTTCAAGTTGGGGTCTTCCAACATCAGGTTCCTCAACACTTTCTGCTTCCCATCACCATGTTCCAGACCAGTGGTGTCCCAGCAGTAGGTGGAAACACTTCTCAGAGATGCTCAGGACTACATTCACCACATTCACTCTGTGCACTTACAAGAGGCCAGCTGCATCCCATCTCATACCAGAGAATGGAGACACTGGGGTAGCTGATCAGCCTGTGTCCCCAGATCATGCCATGAGGTATCTCTCTCTCCCAACGTCCAGCGAAACTGCTCTCATGTTACAAGCCATGAGATTATTTGCTGAATAGCTCTCCCGATCACGAGCACTGGCCTTCCTGTGCTAACCACTGACACATCTCATGGATCAAGATGACAAACTAGCCACAACTGCCATCAGGGAAAGAACTGTAAAGTCCCCAATACAGCAGTTCAGTGATGTTCTCCAGTTCTTTACAGCTGCAAGGCATTGCCTCTAGGAGCCTACACATGTACTTTTTCTCAAAAGATTAGTGGCAACCAAGACTAGAAACAAGATCTCTGAAAAACAAAAGGACTGAGGAGATTCTTGCTTCTGGAGAGCTCAGTGTCACGCTTTTTCATTTCTATTTACCACTATGTTTCTACAACATTCATTTTTAAAAGGTTTTCAGAACTCTGCAGCTGTGAAGCTGTTGCTTCTGTAGTACTCAAGAATAAGCTATTACCAAAGCAAAACACCCTAAGGGATCACCAACTTTGAGTGCAAAGGAATTCAGCCAGCACAGAAGTGGAAACAAGTTGTGCTGTGTACAACAGAAATAATGAAGCCCCCAGAAAAGGCCACTGCAGGAAAGCAGCGTGTTTCCAATATACACCTCCTTCTTCTGCATTCCTCACTTAAAATCTTTGAGAGCCTCTAAGCATTTCCTTTGCTGAAGCTGTGTGTCATAGGGAAGGCTTATGCACACAGCACTGGTTTCTGCTCTGCATCTATTTTTATCAAGGTGCAATAAAATGATGCAGATGCAACATAATGCTGCAGCACTGGCACTGAGCAAGGTTGAGAATTTCCATCTCAAGAATATAGCTGCAGTATTTTTTCTCTGGCATCTCACACAAGGATCAGCTGAAATTTGTCACTGTGCTGCAAAAAGACTGCAGAATTTTTGGTGGAATTACCTCAGGAAATACTTCTGCTGAAAGTGAACCATTGACATTCCTATCAGATGTCAAATAACAAACATCTCCATCAGATATTAAAAAAAATATAGGACAATTGGCAGGTTAATCTAGCAGTTTCTCAATATCTGCAGGAACTGATGGGCAACAGATTACAGACAGTCACATTTTGGACAGTAGTGGACCTTGAAATCAAGATGTATTAAATGTCTTCTTATGAAATCAGATTAAGCAAATTTTGAAGCCATAACACCTGAGTCTTTGGTCACCCAGGCCAAGGGAGCTGAGGCTCAGCACGTTTCAGCCATTCCTAACAGAAATATATTCAGTCATTACTAGCAGATATAAAGCAAAGAGGTCAATAGGAACAGTCACACAGTGACTTAGGATGGCTGCTAGCAGGTAACTTGCAAGTACGTGAAACTCTGTAGTACGACAGCATAGGAAGAGAGCAGACTGTCCATTTTCCAGTACATTTCAAGACACACCTTAGGAGTTGTTTTCATATGCAGAATGCAAATCAATTGTTCAAATTTTAACCACCTCCTTGAACTACAGTGATTTCTTAACACCACAGTGTGCAGTACCCAACTCACCTAGTCTTTGTGTGACCCCAAAGAGAACTCCCTGTTATCCTTCCTCCCTTCCTACAATTTCTGATTAGGTGTGGTATATTTTTTCTTAAGTAAAAACAACTTATGTGGGGGAAAAAATCTACACAGTAATGTCAGATTTTGATTTCAAAATAGGACTACACCATGTCATTTGTATTCAAGACCTGTATGGCAAAAATATTCATAGTCTAGCCAGTGAAGACTTTATTAAGTAAGCTGACCAGCACAAACTATGGTAAAAGTAAGCACCATTATGAGGGAATATCCCAATGGGAAATGATTCTAGAATATTTTAATTCTCTCTTTTATAAAGTAGTAAAGCAGTTCAAGAAATCTCTGTTCAGGTAATTCCTATGACTGCATAGCCTTCAAACAGGTAAGGATATTCTTCCAAGCAGTATTTTGAATAAAAAATAAAAAACTGTGTTCAGATTCAGCAATCCCCTGTTACAGCACCGCTCCAAAATTACTGTAATTTTCAAATTCAAATTCACGTTACCTCCTCAAAATGCTTATAGAAGGCCTAGCATACTAAATTCAAAATTTAACATTCAATGATAAACACAAAATACAACCCGAAAGGCCAAAAGAGTTAATAAAACTAGCACACAAGTACTTTGGGAGGATTATTATGAGAGTTGAGGGAGAGGAGATCAACAAACTGGCATTTAAAATCATTCAGATGAGCTCTGTGTCTGTAGCTTTCAGTCTACCAGAAAAATAGTTGTCATAAGAACTTCCTTGATTTCTTAAGATGTACCTTACACATGAACTAAAAAAAAAAAAAAAACAACAACAAAACAAACAAAAAAACCACACACCTCCCTCCCCCCCCCCCCCCCCAAAAAAAAAAAAGAAAACAAAAAAAGAACCAAACACCCAACAACACAGTATTAAACCAAAGATCTCTATTTCTGGTAAGCTTTCTAGAATTCTGTCCCTATAAATTAGAGGGAAGGTCCTGTCCCTTGCTTTAATTGATTTAAAATAACATATACTTAAATATTTCTGCAAAATAATATCAAGTAGTACAAGCCACAAATTAAATTTTAAAAGTTATGTGGATAAGACAAAGTCATACTGAAGAATTCAGTTTGTTCTGGGAGCTTGTAAAAATGTACTTAAAGCCTAATCTAATATGAGAAAATCAAATTTTATACTCCAGAAGCTTTACAAAACATCATCATAACATTAACATTATAACATCATCATAATATTAACATTTTGCATCAGTGTGGGGCAAGTAAAACCACACCTTCTTTAGCACCAGCTCAAAAAAACCCACATGATATCAGAAATTCACATCCCTATATCCCTCTTGGAAGAAAACTAATAGTAAAGATCCTCCAAGAGACCCCATGCTTGCTGACCACAGTTTTGCAGCTCCTGCAGTTCTCAGCTGAACCTTCATTTACACTGGTGCAATGCCACTATAATACTAATATGCTCATGCACATGTAGCAGACTAGCACTCACAAATATTCACAAAATACTGATGACTCAAAAGTAAAAATCTTCTCCTCTGTTCTGTCTCCAGAGAGCTCAGAAAAGTGAAAACTTTTTAAAGTATTTCAAAAGGTAAAGCTAGAACAGCACACTTGAGTACACAACAGATCACATCTGCTGACTAAGGGGCTGCTTTTATTTAACCAATCCTCAAAACTCAAAACTATATCACAAAAAATTTATACATGCAATGAAACTGGTTTTGACTTTCCATTTTCAAGTTCTAATGGAAACAGTTCTCCCTTTGACCTTTGACAAGTCTTCCTACGGGAGAGTTTGGGCAAGAGCTGAAGAAAGTGTGAGGTTTCGAAGTAGTGTCAAAGAGACTTGAGAAAACAGCAAGGATATAAAAATAACTTCAGAGCAGAGAGACGTTTTTGGAGAAGAAAGCCAAAGATTAATTTATTTCACCTTGAGAAGCTCGTGCTTCATGGCTGATGTCCATGAATACTAACCAGATTACCTTGAGAGATGAAACAGCAGGATTTCCTCATTTTAAGGAAAAATTTGAGAAAGAAGTTGAGCCAAGTGATTCTCTACCTCATCCACATCAGCCATTCCCAAGAACTTCCCCTTTCAGGGTAACAAATCAACAGCTTCATCTTTCAGCACAACCTTAAGGTCAACGTACTTTGTACTTGTATCAGAAAGCAAAAGCGGAAATAAATTTTAAAGAAAAATGTCTGCTTGCAAATCCCTGGGTATGGCAGCTATGTCACTGAGGAAACGAGGGAAGGGAGGCATCCTCTGACGTGTATTCCTCACATGTCTTTTACAAAACCTTATGGATCCAAGATGTAGCAGTTCCATAGTAAAATTACACAGAAGTAGAACTGCTCTGAGACCAGAAGAGTCCAAGTTTAATAGCTAACTCCTCTAAGACAATTTTGCTCTACCTCGAGAGAATCATGCCATGTCTCTGCACAAGTCCCTCCTCATCAGGGAGTGAGTACTAGTCCTTCGTTTCCTGCAGTATTCTCTGTTTACCTAGACTGTATGCTTACATCAGATTTAATAATTAACCAGTGTGTGTAACAGCTGTCACCCTGGCTGTTGCTCAGGTCTGCCACAGGCAGCAGAGTGCCAGCCCAAGGACGCTGTCCCCCACGCTGAACAGCGCTCCCCACTCCCTCCTCGCTCCCAAGACGGGCCTGCTCTCACTCACGGTGCAGATTCAGCTCGGGGCAGCCACACCATCCGGAGCTGACAGACAAGAGGGCAGGAACACGGTCACAGCAACAGGGTCAGGGACAGGATGGGCTGGGCCCCTGGCCATCGATCTGGCTGTGCAGGTCCCGAGGCAGCTCAGCCCAGCAGTCCCACTGCACCAAGTGCCCAGCCCATCCAGCCTGCACAGCCAGCAGGACACACCAACACTTCCCTCCCGAAACACAGGAATATTGATAAGCTTAGAAACAAACTATTGCCTTCAGAAATGTAGAAACCAAACAGCAAACGAAATTCCAACTGTCCGTTACATTCTTCACATGGGTGTGCATGCCCCACGTGCTGACACAGCATCACACAGAGCCAGGAAACAATTAAAAGCTCTTTAAACATGCTTACTTTCAGAACAACAATAAAAAAATCACTAGAAACTACTGTTCATTTTTCAACAGAAGCCATCCATGTCATTGACGATTTTTCACAATACAGACTAATACAGTTGTTAGAAAGTAGCTATTTTCAGCTTTCTGTCTTTATCTGATTCTGGCATGCAGAATGTCATGGGGGCAAAAAAGGGGATGCAGACAGCGAAAGTGGAAGCATACTGACTTTTTATTTCTGTATTCAACAATTCAATACATTAATTTAGACAGCTTAAATAAAGCTACATATAAAATTTAATAACTGAATTTTTAATTTGTATAAAATTATATTTTAAAGTCTCATACTAATTTTCCCTTTGTAATGGTTATTCATTCATATTATAGATTCAGGTTACATTTAAAGAAAATGCAAGTGTCAACATTTTTTAGCAATTTCCAGATACAAAAACTTAATAATAAATATCAAAAAGTGGCCAAGCTATTCATAACACTGGCATTTGTTTTTCTTTCAATTCAGTGGCATAGGATGAGGTTTAATCCATGCCAGATCTAATTGCTTCCCTTGGTAACACATACAAAGTCATTTGACAACATGACCCCATGTAAAATGCCGTGTTTACAGTGGCATCCTCACAAGCATCCCAAAAGAGAAGATTACATTACTGAAAGGTATAGATAATGACCCTCATTTGCCTTCCTGCCAACTCAGCTGCAGATACAGTCAGGTGAACTGGATTTTTCTCACTAAATAGTCTATAAAAAAATTAAACCACATTAAAAAAAAAAAAAAAAAGTAAATGGACTTTTTTACTTGACGCTTTCTTTCTTTCTTTCTTTCTTTTTCAAATCTTCAGAATGAATCCTATCTACCTCTTTACCAGTCTTAGCCAGGTAGTAACATTTGTGTGTGTACAGTGCCTGACACTCATGCTCCTGAGTAAAGGCTTTCTGGAAAATTCACTACAATCTTTTCTTGTTTGTAGAATCTAAGAGCTTTCTATCAACTGACTTAGAGATTTTTTTTCCCCAGCTCAGTATCAGTGACATCAGTAAAGCAAAAGGTTGAATAAAAAGATTTTTTGTTGACCATTCTTTACTCTTCAAGTTCAAATACATGCTGTTCTAGCTTTTTAAATTTACTATTTCCATTTTCTTCATCCTTTTTGCCAGAAGCTACTGCAACTTCTAGCACTTAAGTGTTTCCTTCTAGTTCTTCTCAAATACTTTCCCCACTCCATTACTGTGACAAAGGACTCCAAATTATCCACAGCAAAGAGAAACACTAAAACTATGTTAGAAGCATGAGGATCTTAAATATCTCAGTAGCTGTGCTTTGTTATTTACATAATCTTCTAATTTCCTGGCAAATCCACTGCTTTATATTATATTATATTATATTATATTATATTATATTATATTATATTATATTATATTATATTATATTATATTATATTATATTACTAAAACTGCAAGTACTTTTCCCCCACCTGGAAGTTTTCAGGTGGCTCAAACCAAAGATAAAAATATAATGGTAAATGTGTGCCTGTGTTCCTGAGATCTGAACTACTGCTTCATCCCCCACCCTCTCTGAGAAGTAAAGAATGGATACAGCTTCACATGGTACCAGTAGGCAGGTTATTTCCATTCACAGGATGCTACTGTTTATTTTGAAAAGATTTTCATCATCTAGCTGGCAAAAGTTCCCTTTAGACTACTACTATATGTGAACAACTGCTATAAGCAGAACTTCAACAAAAACAACCGCCCAAGGAGCAGCTGTGCAAGTCAAAGGCCATGAGGGAGATGAGCCAGCATGTTAGAGAGAGGGAGAAATACCACAGGAAAACCCTGTTCATTCATCCTGGTAAGGCTCCCATGTTAACGTTTCTGAATGTAAGCAAAAGTAGTGTCACTGAAGTAATTCCTCTCCTCCCACATACAGGAGTACTCTGAGCTAATGGAACAGGAAATGCTAATTATTTATATACCCTAAAAACCAACACATTTCATCTTTCCACTATGCTAGGTCAAGCTTAAGAGTAACTAATAACTAAAACATTTGATGTTCAATACACCAGCAGTCCTCTACAGCTAGAGATAAATACAGCACACTGTTTCAGATTTAATCAGACTTTAAACATTTCCACTCCAGGGAAAAAATAACCATTCTGGCAGAGTCTTACATAAATTTCAGGACAAAAGAACCTGATAAAAATTCATATGAACTTTGACATTTTCCAGCCATATCAAGAGATGAGGCTTCACATTAGGCAGTATCAATAAATTCCACTCTATTTCTTCAAAAAGCATCTGAAAAGTCTGCTCCAAATATCCTCCATCATAGGATGAAAAGCTCAAACTTGGCACTTTTTGGAGTCTCTGCCACCCAGAGAGGTAAACAAGGTCTAAGCTCTAAAAACCCTTAGGGCAGTATCTACAGCACGGTTCACACAGCAGCACATCCACACATCTGCAGAGGCCATCAGAGGTCACCTAGGTCATGCAAAATATAAAATATGTATACAGATTTTTGATTCCACAAAAGAGCACATCCTTCACCACAAAGGAAAGTGATTTTTCTGGCTGTATAAAATAAAGACCCAATTAGAAAATGCTAATTTCATCAAGCATTCTATACTTAATGATTTTGCCAATAATTTATCGAACAAACATCATTAAAGTGTTTTCACTGAGGAAAATAAAGTCTTTCTATTTAAATCATACTGAAAATTGCACAAATAAGGGATTCTTACGCCATCTCTTCCCTAACAAAACAGAATATGTAAAAACTACAACATTTCCTCAGAAACACATATCAGGTCTTTGTTATTGCTCAATTTTTCAGTGTCACGTGAAGCCTGGATAGAAGGGCTCTCACTTACTAATTTGGTTTTAAGTTTAAAGTATACTGAAGCAGATTAACACATCCAAGCAACCCTCACTCTGCCACACTATATTCAAGGTGGTACCAAAAATGCACAAATATACTTTATTACGTAATTCAACAAGGTGGTAGTTCTTACTCTCAAGTAACAAATGAGACCTCTGACCAAAATTAAAAGTGGTTTGGTTTTCTTTTTTTTTTAATCCATGATGCACTGATAACTTATTAGTAACTCATTTTACAAACTACTTTCCCCATGAAGCAGAATCTCAGTAACTGACACCAATGAGATCCCTGACTATTATTTATTGTAATTTTACATAATAGGAAGGACTACAAAGTATTTCTTATCATGTAATGATTTTCTGATCTCACAAAGTTAACTACCTTTCTTACAAGTGCCAAAAAAATTATTCTTATGAACAAACATGGAAGTAGAAGAAAGAAGAGGGTGAAAAGTACGTTGTATGTGGCTACCTAGAACACTACTGAAATAGAAGTGAAGCTTAAAATCCTCCTAGTCCTGAGGGCAAAACAGTCCTTACAATTTACTGAATATGACTTTGTGTTCTTCTGAATCACTCTACTCACTAAGCACACTACTAGCCCTCACTTAAGAAAAAAATAATCATGTGTTTCGTGAATCACCCTCATTTCTGAATGTACCTTAAACTTCTCACATAACAGAATACCATCTGAGGTATGATCACAGGAAGCAAACTACAAAATTTCAGAAACATTCCTAAGCAGTAAAAGCAACACAGAATTATACATCAATATCTCGAGTCTCTGTACTAGGTCTCATAATGCAGATTATCCTGGGGTTTTTTTCCACAAAATGCTTACCTTCAGAACAGCAGATGCTCAAGTAATTTGGATTGCAGAGACATAATGTTTTTTTCAATTTTCCTTTTGCAATATGTTTTGATCATTAGGTTTTGGATGCAGAAGAAAACATCAACTTGCTTACCTCCAAAAATGAAAAGCGAACAGAGGACTGCATGGACTGCAGGGGCTTGTTGGGGTTGGGCTCAGGCTCCTTGGAGTGAGACTGCAAGTTAAAATAATGTCATCTCCAGTGAACAGAAGGTTTAGCAAGAGTCGCATGTTTTAGTGTAGGAGTTATGAAAGGAGTTTCGGTTAGAACCAAAACATGACCATCCTCCTGGATGAAGTGATTGACAGTAGCCACACAGGTTTTGACTTAAGATGAACTTGATTTAAATAAAAATAAATATGAGAACTGGTGTTGATGCACATGCTTACGTTAGACTTCCCCCAGGAACAATATTTGTGTACAAAGTCCCAAGAGTGGTGAAACATGGTAACATTTTTCAGACATCTAACCAAATAGAATGTGCAACTGGGGTGCTTTTTTCCTCTTAAAGAATCTTGGGGAGCAGGGGTTTAAGTTTTTCATATGCAAATCAGATTCATTAAAACAAAAGAAAAATCAAAACTGATTATAAACTTCCATCAGTAATATGAAAATTTTAATAAATATTTCCAGTTTGAGAGCCTGCACACTTACTGAAAATCTGCACACTTATTGAAAATTAGAAGTGCTCCAGTTAGCATCAATTTCATTATGAAATGTTTCCTCACAAACGCCAAGTTCTTATTCTAGGTAATCAAATATGGATATAAAAAATTTATCCATAAAATCTTTATTTGAGCATTTGACTTCAAAGGTGTCTTCAAGAAGTTGCCTCAAGAACATCTCCATTCAAAAGTTTCTCAAAAAAGCATCTGGCCACTGCCAGATTTCAGAGATGCTCTTTTAAAATATGCTATCATATGCACATTTCCCCATAACTCACAAGAAAGCGTCTTTTAAAAAACATGCTTATAGCATGCCTCTCACTGCAATTTGCTTTAGCTGTCTGTAAAAAAAAAAACTCTCTGTGCAGACTGAGCAAAGGCAGAAGCTTATGGGGAAGTTTTTTCAGCTTATCTTCAGGTACATGTTTTGTACCTGACCCTTGCAGCCAACCAATGCTAGCACTCCTGTCCTGTTCCCCAGTGGAGATGCAGATGGCCAACAAGCTAAGCACAGCTAAGGTCCAGTTCGTATTTTCAACTGCGTAACACTTTACCAGATATTAATACACTGCCTTAAAAACCTTTCAAGGTGGGTATCTGATCAGGTTTTCTCTGAACATTTCAGCAGGAAGAGTACTACTGCTTCTAGAACAGATTAGGAATACAATTTTGACATCATACATTTTTGCAACTTTTTCGTTTTTGAGATGCCTTAGAGATGGCACAAAGTTAGGCAGGGACATGCACACTGAGACAAGAATATTCCTGCAGGTAATTTCAACAAGGCTACTGTGTATGGGTTAATTCCTCTGGCTGCTGGCTGTGCCCTCATAATCTCTGAATGAAGTGCACAGAAGAGCACCAACAGCTGAGTACAAGCTAGCTTGGTTTCAACTGCAGACTACCTGTGCTAGCACAACAGTGCCTTTGAGCTGACAAGATCCATTAAGAGCCAATGGCTCGATCTATCACTCTGAAAATGGCTAAACTGAACCCAGGTTCGTACCAGTCAGGCCATGCAGGCCTGCAGAGAAAGGGGCAGATCAACAGGCAGATTTTGGCTGTTCTGCTGGGGCAGTCAATGCTGCGCTGCACTGCCTGCAACAACACGCACTGGGAGGATCGTTGCTTCTGTATGATCAGTACAGTACAGTACAGACTTTAAAAACTGCTTCCATACTTCTACACCTTATCTGCTCTATCTCTTCATCTCCACTGCAGCAGAGCTGGTAGCTTGTCCCTAGCTGTCCCCCTTTTGTCCACCAGTCAGTTTGGGCCCTGACTGACTGCAGGCTGGGAAATGATTCCGTGCTGCACAGTCCGTGCTTGCACTGCGGTCCCTGGAGGCACTGAACGGTAAGATGTGGAGACAGGACATGAAGACCAGAGCACAACCAGCCTCCATCAGGACCAGAAGCAGTGAGGGGAAGCTGGAACTGGTCCAAAGATAGTGCAGGTGGAGGGAGAAGAGAATTGGCCAAAGCACAGGGCTGCAGCAAAGAGAGAGCAAGCGGACTGCTATGGAGTAACAACTGGGAACAAGGAATCTACTAAAGCCAGAATGGCTAAAAGGAGAAGAAAAAAACAGCTCAGGCATTGAATAAGAAGAAAATATTAACTTCAAACCCCAGACTGAGATCCCTAATCATCTTGCTGTGAACGAATCCTAGAAACACTCTATGGCAAAGGGCATCATCCTTCCTCTACTGGATGGTTGCGCACACCAAGTGCAAGTCCTACACTGGCTAGTAGCTACTCATACTCTTCCCCATTTTCACTACTGTAACCATCAAAGTTACAGTAATGGCACAGACTCTGAGGGCATACAATATCAGATGTGCTAGTACTATGGTCTAAAAATTCCCACTGAGCGATGATACTGCTGTGTCAGTTTAGTTCTTCTATAGAACTCGTTCTTCAGCTTTGCTTTTTTAAGACCTATGAAAACCTGTTAAAACAAATTATCACAGTGCACGACAGCCCTACTTCTTACACTTTCTAAATTTGGAATGCTTTATTTTAGATTTAATATTCTTTCAAGAAGCTTTTTGCAAGTAATGAATACAAAGTAGACAGACTGCACTTGTTTCTCAGGGAGACAACGTAATTCTAGTCCCAACATTTAAACTCTACTGAAAGAAAATTCATGAGACTCAGGGTGTGAGGAATAGATTGGAATTTTTTCCCTCCTAGATATGCTCTTCTTTAAATTATTGCAACTAACAGTCTGGGAGACGTGATTTAAGTCTGCATTGACTAAACTCTGGCAAATCATGAGAGAATGACTCTATGAAAATCACTATGCGCCAGCAACCAAAATATGGTGTTTTCTTTTCTCTGCAGGTAAATCGAGTTCGAAAAGTAGCAAGTGTGATGAAAAAAGTAATTCAAATATATGGAAAAACTAAATACATTTTAGTAAAAACAATGATCAGTATTGAATTTAAAATATAACTATTAATGTTATCTGTATTAAATATTTGGAAAATATGGCAAAGCAAGTGTAAGTATGTTAGGTTACTGTGAAAAAGGAGGAAGTAGTAAACAATTACTTCATATTATAAAAACATACACATAAAACATGAAAATCATGAATCCTTTTTCGTCTTTGCAGCTAGTGATTTTATTCTCACAAGATGATTACATAATTCAGTGCAGACTAATTTAAAAATATTTAAATTGCCACATCTCAAAAGAAGTATAATTATCAATTATTCATGGAAACCATTTTAATGAGATCTTTGATAAGACCCCTCCTCCAAAACTCATGAGAAATTAGTAATGCTGTTTTTGTCAGAAAAATATCTAGAGCTTAGTCTGCCCACAGCTAACACACTGCTCTTACCACAAGATGCCTGACTGAAATCCAGAATTTCTGAGACATTTCACAAATGCAGCTCTCGGGAGCCAGTGTGACACCTACATTTGTTCCTTGGAATAAAGTGCTCTGTCACCTTCATGTGATTATTAGAATAAATTATTTGCATGCTGCACACTTACCTATGGCCCTCTCTTTAACACATAGCAGATGCCAGAGATAATACATTTCATTGCTAAATAACTTTACTGCAGGCATCTGCAGCATCCAGGGTTTTGTTGGGTTTTTTTAATCCAGTAAGAATGGGGCAGTCCCAGGGAATACTAAAGGATCTGACGTAACCACCTCTATTTACCTAGATAAAATTAGCAAGTTCTCATGGTGGCTGTAACATGCATACATGATGCCTGACATGTCAGTGCAGACTACAGGCATGTATGTATGTGTGTATGTATGTATAGAAATAAATACTTGGTTTTGACTAACACATCTGGGGTAAACATATGCTGGCATTTACGAATAAAAGACTACACTTACTATCACTATACATTAAAATTACACATTTTCATTTAGCTACTCTCTAAATAGCTGAAAGCACACAAATTAGTTAATCAGTTCTAAGCGAGTATAAGTAAACAGGCTGCTAAATTAGGTAAACATACTTACTGCAGAAACTATCAGGAATCCTCCAGAATATCAATACAGGTCATTAGTTACGTATGTAAAATATGTCTTGCTCCTGATGAATTTTCACAGACAGCATTTTTTATAATGCTTTAATCTCTCGCAGTGCTGTCTATTATTCAGCACAGAAAGAGGCCTTTCTAAAAGGCAGCACCGGGATAAACAAACAGCAACAGAGAGCTGAAGAGAAAGACAGACACCATGGCCTACTGACAGATTCTTCCCCTGCAAGCTGACAGGATGCTTCATGCACCGAGATTCAGTAACTTTAAATATGCAAAAAGGCTTTCTTTCCAAACACAATGCAATATCCTGGCTCCAGGCTCACACATTTGCTGAAACCAACTGCAATGCATTGAGAACATGTTCCCTCAACCTGGAGCTGCAGTGCTCCCAGGCTGTCAGCACAAACGTATGCTAAAAGCTCCTGACTGCACAAAAGCCGGCATCATGCAGAAACCATTAAAATATTAAAGACAGACAATACTTACTCCAAGGTCAGCCCTGGAATTTGTAGCCTTTCCCGCTGGGCTTTCATTGCTGTTATGTGTTAGCACACTCTATTGTAACCATGACACACATTCACGGGCAGCATTCTGGCGATGACAGAGAGCCAAATGAGCCACTATAAAGGATCGGGCAGAGGATCTCCTGGGGGCGGGGGGAGGACCGGAGCCGGGTCCTTCCAGCTCCCTCTGCCCCCACGAGCTGCAGGCTGCCCGCCTTAGGTCAGTGGCAGCGCAGCGCAGCGAGCGGCACCTGCGGCTGGGAACACCACGGAATTCATCCGGAATTCCGCAGCAGCAGCCGCTGCGCCGGCACACACACACACACACACACACACACACACACACACCCAGAGACAGACACACACACACAGACACCCACACAGACACACACACTCGCTGCGCCTCGGAGGATGCAGCGGTCCCTCCCGCTACGCCAACCCACCGCGCAAAACAGGCGCTATGCTTGGAACAGTTTCTCTCGGCAAATGTCCAACCTTCGCCACCCCCTCCGATCCTGCCAAATAGGATTGTGCCATCCTCTTTAGGTCACATTGTCCCTTTCCGTGGTAAACAGATAGTTTCTGCAGCAATAAAAAAGCAAACTACTGAATGAAAAGCAGACTCTGCTCTTTTAATGGAGAAAATTAATTGCCTAAGCCTTTCAGAACAAATATATTCTTGTAACAAAAAGGTTAATACAAAAGGAGAAGTCATCGTTTGGTTCTGTCACATCTGCACCTGAATTTTAAAGGGAAATCATCTATAGTTTATATCAAGAGTGAGAGCCAAACCTAGAAATTGCAGAAAAGTCTACCAATTTCAGTACTAAAAGTAGCATCATTTTAAAGTAAACCACTACACAACACTTCATATAGACAGTTTAAGATCAGTGCCGCTATGTAGGATTTTGGTTATAATTAAATTATATTCCTTTTTCAGACACTCTCTCT
The DNA here is from genome assembly GCF_029582105.1 of Oenanthe melanoleuca. Taxonomy (NCBI): domain Eukaryota; kingdom Metazoa; phylum Chordata; class Aves; order Passeriformes; family Muscicapidae; genus Oenanthe; species Oenanthe melanoleuca. The sequence goes on along the minus strand of NW_026612899.1, from coordinate 1,858 downwards.
TATTCGGAGATTACAATTTTAATAAATATATACTGTGAATTGTTCCACGAGATCCACAAGAAGTAGCAATTTTTTTCAATGCTCTGTAAAAGACCAGAAAAGCAAAGTGCAAGTACTTATTTTCAGTAATTTTACAGCTAGACTATTTTATCTCACCACCTACTTTTCCTGTACACAATAGAGTAAGTCAACCACATGATTTTATTTTTGCTAGAGCTCTGGACCTGCTCTGTGGATGGACAACTTCTTTGGACTAGTAGATCAAAAGATAGGACTAGATAAACCTGCTGCTTTTTGGGTCCTTGGCTTAATTTTAGAAGACATTAGTTCACGGGTACTAGATTTCAGAGACAGAGGGAAATCTTCTAGTTATGGAAACTGCTGAACTGGATTTGGTGAGCTTGATTGTTTTTTCAACCACACAGTAAAAAAGAATAATTAAATTCTCAATTACATCTCTTATATCTCCTACATATTTCTGCTGGAAAGTATTTTAAATTTATGTTATATAAAGCCTTCATACATATATACAGCCTTCACTTAAAGACACTGAAAACAAACCTAAAGGTTATACAGAACTATGCATTTGAATTTTTAAAACATAACAGACACCAGGATTCTGAATGTAAATTTGAGGTCCCATCAAGCATCCTGTAAGTAATCTCTGTAAGGAAATTCTAAATTTTCCTACCTCCCAAAAGAAAGAGAAAGAATTAAATAGAAGGAGTTAAATGCCAGCTCACTAACCACAATGGGTGAGTGCACAGATTTGCAAGGGCACAAAGATCAGTTAGGTGCCCAACTCTGAATGGCACTTTCAGACAGGTTTTTCAAATTTTACTCAGAACACGAGCAAAACATTAATTTTTGAGGATATTCTCAAACTTGAAAAATAGAGTACAAGAATCAACTCTCTAACAGTCAGATCTGACACTGAAACTATCTGGTGAAGCTGCCATGTCTACAGGTTTTTTCATTATTGAGTTTGGAGACAATCATTTAAGAACAAGAATTCAACAAGAGAGTGGCAGAGTATGAGGTACTACAGCCACAGGTTCCTGGATCTCTCCTAGCTGCCAAGAACAGGCAGCTCCCTATTCCCATTGCTCAGCACCTCTCAAACTAAGATCTTTTCTGTTGCGGAAAAGTTCTGTTTCTGATGGAGAAAGAAAATTTTGACAGATAGTCTGGTGTGACTGTATGCACACCAGACATGTACAGTTTTAGTTAAGCCTTAAAGGATGTTCAAATGGCTTAATTTTGTGAATACTAACTTTAGTTTGTTGCTTCATTCTGTTAGCTATGTAAGCACATGCACACGTAGCACCAAAGTACTATTTGTCGTTCTATAAAACTGTCAACTTTACGTTGAAGGCACAAAGAGTAAGATAACATTAACACCTCGAGGAGGACAGCCAAATCCAGTGAATCAGGAGGGCACCAGAACTATTTCTACAAACAAACTAGCAAAAGGACTAGCTCCGAAGGTGGAGGTATGCTTCCAACAAAATTGCAATACAAATTTTACACACTACTTCCATAAGGCAAGTTTTACTGCTGAGGTAAACAGAAGTCTAAAACAAAGGCACTTGTTTTGTTTTTTCCTCTGCATGCAAAGGAATAGTCTGTCACCAAACACTACTTTGTGAAACACAACAGCTGAGCATCTAGTGCATTTTACCTGCAGGAAGACAATACTAGCAGCTTGTCTTGTCTAAAAGGAAACTGAGTGGGACTGGCAGCTGGGTACAGGCGTTTAAACATAAACAATTGCATCTAAGGGCTATTTCCTGGTCGTGATAAATCTTTCCTGAGCTGACTCATGGAAGAACCTCGCATTACATTAATGATAAATTAT
>NW_026612898.1:0-25002 GCF_029582105.1 Oenanthe melanoleuca | reverse complement strand
GCAAGCACATCCTTTGAGAACAAATGTGTTGTCTCTTAAAATTCCTTCTACCACCATCCTGAATCAGAGAAAAATAAATTTACTTTCCAAACTGCAAGGCTCAGAGAAGCAAATTAGCAGTACAAAAAGTGGTATTCTTACCGGCTTTTTATGCAAGGTCAGGTTTGTGTTGAAGATTGAAGCTCTTGTCTCTGAGGTGTGATGAAAAAAATATGGAATAATGTCACTTGTGACAAAATCATGGGACCTGCCAAACTGTTTCTCAGACCAGCGCCCAGGTGTACCTGTTCTCCTTCTTTATCCAGCATACTGCTGCATGGAGCCACGCTCCCCAGGGACCAGGCTGCTCTGAAGTTGTTGCAAGGCAGCCCATGCTGGCTGATCTAGTCAGTACAGGTCAGAGCAGGGGAGAGGGAACAGCATGGCCTTCAGCAAAATCAGTTCAGGGACCCAGAGAACTGGCTGCCTTTGTGAGACCAAGCAGGCTGAAGGGCTGGCTGCTGTCCCCCTGCTGTGATCGCTCTCTGCCTGACCCTGCTGGGCTGCAGCTAGCTCAAGTATGCCAGACACACTGATTGCAATGTGGAGATCCCTGTGAGCGAGCCAGAGGAGAAAATAGCTGGGCAGATGGTGCTATATTAAGGGAAGAGCATCCCACAACTGTCTGCTGGGATTCTCTAGGGGCAAGAGTCCGTCTTGGCCTCACTTGCTCTCTGCCTTCCCCAGCACCTCCTGTTCTTCTGCCCTTATCTCCCTTACAGGTCCCTTCTCTCACCGAGGAAGATGTGGGGTGATGCAAGGCCCAAGGGGGTGCTACCTTCAGTTGGAATATGGGGGAAGATGAATCCTGGGTGTATGAAGCTGGTGCCCCATCTTTCTCAAGCAAGCTTCAGGTCCCTCTATTCCCACAGTCTGGTCCAGCTCTGTGCTCTGACACCAACCAAGGGCAGGACCCAAGTGGCAGCTTTTCACAGGGATGGGCTGGCATGAGCAAGGGAGGGCTTTCTAATCATCTCTGTCAGCAATCAGCTTTCTTCTGTTCAGATTCCACGGGGGGAGGACTTGCAGCAGCATGTTTTTCTTCTTCCTCTCCCAGGCTCAGCTCGTCTCCTTTCCCCCCTTCCACTGCTCCCAGCCAGTACCAGCCCGGCTTCTCATTCCTGCCAGTTGTCTCTGCCTCCCTCCTAGCCCTCCCCTCCGGTTCCCAGCTAAGCTCCAGTGAGCAGGGCAGCAGGCAGGGGCGGGAGGGGAGGACAGTGACAGGACACAGCTGCTGGCAGTGCTCAGCAGCTCTGAGAGTGGCCCCTAGTGCCCAGCAGCAGAGTGAGTTGGGCATGGATGGCCACACAGCAGGACAGCGGCTTCCCCTCTGGAGGTCAGCGCCAGCTCCCCAGGGTCACCTTCTGTAAACTGAGGTGGCCCATCTAGCACAGAATACAAATAGGAGAAGTGAAACACAAGGGTTGATTATTCAATTGAAGAGCCTGAAGATTTGTGGCTTTTCTCTTCACCTTTAAATGCTTTTGGTGCCAGTAAGACCATTTCCTGGTTCAAGGAGGTCTCCAGGAGGCTGGGCAGAATTTCCCTTGCCCCATTTCCTCCCAGGCACTGCTGGAGAACAGAGTCCATGTGTTGCGTGACTTTGAAAACATCCTGATGGATAGCATAAATACAGCAGCTGAAAGCACATGGAACAGTCATCCTTCTTTATCAGTACAGGCATCTGGTGTTTGGGGGGCTCAGAAAGGAACAGAACTGTGTGGTCAGATGTGATATGGGCTCCAGTATGGTGTATCTGTGACTGGGATCCTTAGCTGTTCACCACAGAGGACTGAAGTACAGAAAAGCCCTGGAGTTGCTCTAAGTAATGGATTTTCAGAATCCTACAAATACAGAGATCAAAATGTCTCCTTTTCCCAGTCAGAGTGTGGAAGGATTAAAGATAGAAATACTGGGGTTGATTTTCATGGGTGTCAAAAGGGATGCTGGAAGATAAAGGAACACAGCAGCCACACAGGACCAGTAATACAGGCACTCAGAGATGCTGCAAAAGACATGTGGGACAGTGGCCATCATTTGCTCTATATGGGACACATTTTACTTAGTTAGGTCTTCTGTTGTAAGAATAATTTTACCACCTGTGAATGGTTTTTATGACAGTCCTGTTCCACGCAGCTCTTTCACAATGTTTTGTTCCATATTAAACTTGATAGGTTTTTAAAGTATGAGATTGTCACAGAAAAAGTCTTGGATTTTTCCATCTTCTGAACTTATAAAAAAATCTTGTCCACAGCATTGCTCCAAAGTATTTTTTTGCTAAAATATGATACTCCTGGGTTTATATCATGTGTTTCTCTGTATCATTGTTACCCAGTGATATTTTGTCCTAGCATATCATGGTCTTCTTAGAACTTAGCTTGTTATTTGGGATGACGCTGCATCCATGAGGAAGGAAGACAGGCAAGGTCCCCAGCTGCCTGATGCAGAGCTCTGGTGCTTAAGAGAGGGAAATACTAATTCTGTTGTAGAAAGCAATGTGACATGCCATGTGCACAATGAGGGGCAGTTATGGTCATTCATGTTCAAAAAGGTTGATTCATGCTGGAACAGGTGCAAAGAAAGGCAGCAGGAGGATTAGGGTGCTGGAGAGCTGAGGTTATAAAAGTAGACTAAAAGAGCTTGGCTTATTTAGTCCAGCACCACAAAGGCTGAGAGAGGGATATGATCGCTCTCTATAAATACATCCTGGAGGTTAATGCTAAGGAGGAAGAGGAGCTATTTCAGTTAAAGGACAATGCTGACACAAAAGCAAATGGCCATCATAAACCTGGCACGCAGAAACCGAGATGGGAAGTGAGGTGGATGTCGGGCACTGCTGATGGCAGGCTGAGGGCAGGGGGCTCAGGCTGTGGGAAGAGCGCATGGCTCTCACTGCCTGTGCAAGCAGACTGGGCACAGCAGCCATGGGCTTGCCAGGTCCCACAGGAGATATCTGTCCAAGCCTGTTCCATGCAGAGGCCTGCTCGGATCTGAGGGCAGCGCCAGCCCTGAGGTCCTGCCTGGCTGAGCAGGGCTCCCTCATACTCCATGTCTGCCCCCAGGGCCATCAGCTCCGGCCCAAACAGCGTGGCAGCAGGGCCCACCTCCATCTCCCCACAGCCCTGCCCTGCTGGACGTGCCTGGGGCTGGCACAGCTGTGGGGGCAGACCCCACAGCCATGCTAGCCCTGCTGGCAGGGCTGCCCTGATCTCTACGCTGCCCGCAGATTACAGCAGCCACAGCAGCCTCAGTTTGCCTGCCTGCAGAGCAAGGAAGCACCACGGAGACAGGGCACCCATTTTGTTTCTGGCCAGGGGAGATGTGTCCCCTGTTAAGAGCAGGGCAATCTCAGGAATGTAGGGAGGCAGCTCTCTGGCTGCTGCTGTGGGGCTGGGAGTGCAGTCGGCTCCCCAGGGCAGTGCTGCAGAGCTCGGGGCCTCCCTGGGGCCTGCAGACATTTTGTGCCTGTGCACGGCTGGCTGCTGGAGCCAGTCCCTGGCCAAGGAGCTCTCTGGGTGTGTCTGTCACTTGAAATCACTGGCATCGTGTTGTGCTTCAAGTCTCTGGCTTGGGCTTAAGCCCTTGCTGCCTCAGTGCTGGCAATGTGAGGAGATGAGTGATCTGCTCTCAGTGATGGGAGCTGAGTGGCTGCTGGCTTGCCAGGCCGGTTTTATTTCCACCCTACTCCGTATGCTTGCTGAGAGGCTTCACCTTTGGATCAGTGGGATGGAAAGGAGCTGCCAGTGAAACTGTGCCTCCTGCTGAAGAGTGCTCAGCAAGGGGCAGAGCCCTGCCTCTTCTCTCCAGGCAGATTATGCTGCTTGCTCTCAGGAGGCTCAGCTGGTAGAGTGCTCTGAGCACACTCCATCTTCAGTGGCCAGGCTGCTCACCCGAGGACCAGGTGACATAAAGCAACGGGGATTGTACCTATGTGGCAGACTCAGCTTTTGTTGCTCCTTGCAAAACAGATGTCAGAGTCACAAGTATCTCAGCTCAAGTCACAAGTGTCCCAGCTCAAGTATTTAGGGGCTTTCCCCCTCCTCCTCTTTCTATTTTCATTGCTGGAAGCTGAGGGCAGCCCATGGGATGAATAGTTCACTCCAGACTTCTATTCAGCTGTTAAGTCAGGATGTTTGCCAGAAATGCAATTCTTTCTTATATCTCTAGGATAATAGCTGGGTAGGATGGTGGATGGCTCATTCAGGATTAGACATTACAACACTTTTATTCCTGGCATAGGATGGCATGTGGCTGTACTGCCTGTGGCAAGGTGCTTGGCTGACAGTGCTTCTTTAAGGAGATTTTTTTTTTAAAAGTAAATATCTTTTGTCTTGTTTCGCCCAGTGAGTTCTGCAGGCTGGGACATCCTGTATCAGAAAGGGATCCATCAATGCATGTGTTAGATACCTGCTGCCCTCTAATGGCTGTCAGTCCCTGCGAGCCTTGGGACAACACAGGTTTTGTGCATTCAGTGAAAGAAATCTGCTTAGCTCAGAACTTTACCCAGTGTTTTTGTAGCATGGGATAAATCTCTGGAGAGAAAGTGTGGTAAGGTCTCTTCACTACTCTTCATGGTTTAATATGCCTCTTCCCTGTACTCAGTGCAAACCCCATCATTTACTCCTTGCTTCTGCCACATCCCACCCAGCTTTGATTCCTGTTAGGGAAGTACTTGCCTTTCCTAACAGCTTTAAATGTGATTTGGTGTGTGGACAAAGAATAGCAACAGCATTGAATTCCATCAGCTTTCTGCAGACCCCAGGAGACCTGGTCAGAAAGACACTGCACTGGACTTGCCCAAACAGTTGGAGAGAGTTCAGACAGCTCTGTTTGTGAAAAGTTTTTCTGTAGTAACGAAGACACATAATGTCAACTTCTGCTTCTTCACTACCAGACCTGTAATAATGTCTGCTCTGTTCCAAGAAAATTATCGGTGCCCTGCCTGCCTTGTTGACTTAGAGGGATTACATTTCTTGGGAAGTGGGACCATGCAGTTCCCTGCTGAATGGCTTGCTGCTGCTTATCAGCGGGCAAGGTACAGCATGTTGTTCCCTTGGGAGCATTCCCTGAATCAACACAGGCTCCCCGAAAAGCCTGGTGCTCATTGAGTGTTGTGGAGTTCTGGTTTATTCCCCAGAACTAAAATCTTTAAGACTGTCTGGAGGTATGCTGATGTATTGGAGCAGCACTGGGGAAGCAGTAAGATATCTGGAAGGAATTTTGCAGATGAGTTAATGATCAGTGAAGTTTGAGGAATGGTACCGACACAGCCTGCATCTCTTTGCCAAGGAATCTAGCATCCTACTGAGGACTGGAGTCCATAAGCAACAGGGGAGAATGAAAGATGAATTGCAGTTAAACACACAAACAGGCACTCTGAGAACACTTGGAAGAAAGTTCCAGGAGCTGGGGCCTGACTTTGTTCGCAGCATTCTCTCCCTTAACTACTTTTGCTAATTTTGATAACAATCTCAGTGAGAACCCAGGATCACAACTGTTGTTCCCCCACAGTTAACCAGCCTCAGTGAAAGCTTAATGAAAACAGCAAGGCTACAATTTTTGATATTCCCTCTTCTATTCAGCCTGGAAAGTACAGTTTTAGTCCTCTGTTTATAATATATATTTAAAATCTGGGTTCTTACATTTTGGAAGGTGGAGTGGGGTGGTGGGGAGAAAGCCTGGCTTCATTCAAATAAGTGGGAGTTTTACAATGATTTACAAGGGCCAGAATTTCATCCTTGTTTATATAGTTTTGCAGCCAGGATGAAGAACTCTTAGGATGCCTGGGCCAGAAAAAGAAATCTTGAATCTTAACACTGCTAAAAACAGTTGGGGTAAGAATGCTGGGAAAGTCCCAAGGAAATTGAACTGGCATAGAAATCATGTTTAGCTGGCTGTGTTTTGGATGCTTTTGTTGTTCTCTCCATCTCCCCTCTCGCTGCCTGAACTGTGAATGATGAGCTGCAGACCAACCTGATCTGCAGATGGCTGCAGTTCTGACACGTAGCCATCTGCAAAGCCTTCACCAGCAGGGGAATGCCGGGTAGCTTTTTAAGATCAGATAATAGGCTGGTGCAAGACAACCAGAAGTCTGAACATACTTAGTAAGCAATGTTCCTGACTAATGTAGGCAGCAGTCTGTTTAATAGCAATCCGCACTCGGTAGCCAAAGTGCTATGGGATGTGCTTGGATCAGGTTTGGGCATGCACCAAGTTAAAAAACTGCTCTGTTACACGGGCTGCTTTTCCTAAGCTGCCATTATAGGTCAGTGCAACACACTGAACTAGGAGCCATGTGTGAAAAGTATTTCTAGGTCACATCTCTGTTGCTGAGCATTTGCACCCCTGGGGTTTTCAGGTGGCTAGTAGCACTCATCAGCTTCTAAATTCCTCAGTCTGTGTCTGTACAGCAAAGAGCGTGTGCAGCTGTTCATTTCATTTGAAAAATCCTACACCTCATGCTCCAGAATCACAGTGAACATACTTAAAATTTCTATTTTAGGTAGAACAGTGAAACCACTAAGTTGCAATGTAGTTTTTATCTCAGAAACTGCACTGATTTTAAAAATGGCAACATCTGTGCAGCTTCCTTTGTTAAAACACTGGGATTCAAGATGCCTTACAAACTAACATGAACATCCACACACATCTGCAACACTCTAAAGTGGCTGTATTAATTTAAACTAATTTATTTTCTCAGGTATCAGCAAGGGCTGTTCTGGATTGTTAAAACAGACTACCCTTAAGGTAGAGCTTTGAGCTAAAAATAAGTCACTCCATCCAAGCATCCACATAAGGCTGTGCTATGCTCCATAGCTTATCTGGTCACAGTGACTTCAGAGGGACTCCATTGAAGAATGCAAGGAAAAAATTTGGTCCCAGGCTCTGATCTCAGATCCTCCTGTAAGCCACAGAAAAGTGTGAAGTAATACTGTCCCTTCTTCCCACAGAATTTCCCTCAGAAGTACAAAAATCTGGTCAGGTTAGGACTAATCCTGGACCCAAACATGATGGCTGAAGAGTTGCTGGACTGGATCCTACAGACGTTGTACAAAACAGAAAACAAAACAAAACAAAACAAAACAAAACAAAACAAAACAAAACAAAACAGACAAACCTAACAGTCCTGCTGACACAGGTTGGATTTTTGCTGGAGGGAGACCTACTAGCTTTGACACTTGGTGAGTAAAAAATGAAATTGTTGGGGTAACTTTCCCATTTTCTTCAAATAAAGACAGCAAAACTCTCACCAAAAGCAACTCTCCACACAAAATCAGTTTGGGTTCTTCTAGACAGAACTCACCAGAAAGAATTTTGTTGAATCTCACTGATATGCTTGTGGCTGTAATGAGCTGGACATAAACAGACTAAAGGGACAGCCCACAGGCCTTCTCTTTCCCCTACCAGTGGAAAAGGGATGGGTGAGATTTCCCTGCTGTTGTTCAGCTGCTGGTTAACAGAAGAAGCTGTTCTCTCTTTGGGCTTGTGCTGGTTGAGCAGCCCCGTCTGCAGCTGTATCGTGTTACACACTGTTATGCAACCCCATCCTCCTTGCAAACAATGACAGGAGCAACCTAAATCATGAAACATAAAGACTATAATTAAAGAGGGGAAAGTGCTTATTTGGCATTCGGGTACCCACAGCCAATTCAGATTAGCTGAACTAGCAAATCACTTGGCACAAGCTTAATGAGAATAACATTTGCACTGAACTAAATGATGATTGTTTTACCCCACTGCTGGCCAAGACAGTAGTGTAACCTGAGTGATGCTGCCAGGGGTTGGGCAGTTCTCTCTCTTCTTAACAGACAGTGACATTTACACCACAAACAGGAACAGCTTTTGCAGTCAAAGGCTCTGCCTCAGGTTCTGAAACTATTAGCACCCAGAGGAGCTCTGGCCCAGTATGATGCTTCAGGTCTATTTCTTATGATTGGAAGTTTGCAGGTGTACCAATCTGACAGTATCTACTCAGACTATGCTCTGCATTTCCCTGCTGGGCTTTCCCTCCTCATGCTGGCTGAGGGTTTTATGCATTTGCACAGCTTGTAGCTGCAGCTGGCTGTGAAAAGTGGAAGCTGCCAGCCAGGAACTCTGAAACTAAAGAGAGTGTGCAACTGTGCAAAGCCTCTGATTTGGAAAGTGCTTCCAAACCCTCTGCTCCATCCCTCCCTCCTACCTCTTACAGAAAAAAGGCCCAGAGTTTTTGTGATCTGATATTTCTTTCAGTTTTCTTGCTGGAAGTCTTCCTTGGGGAACTCAGATTAGTAGCTTGTGGAGGCATTAATAGAACAGCAGCTGTTGAATGTTAAACAAAGAGAGATTTTAATCCAATTGATTGCTAGATATTAGAATTAAATAAGAATTATTTAAGAATAAGGACCTTGTTTCCCTTTTAGCTTGCAGCTTTTATACTGGTGAACATCTCCAAGGAATTCTGCTGAGTTTTCTGATTTGTGCCACAGTCATCAGGACTCCAAAAGTTTAAGCAAGCTGAAAAAAAGGTGAATGTTTTTATATCACTGCCTTGGGGACTGTGAAACTATATACCTGCTGGATCTTCAGTTGACCCTAGAGATATTTAGCAGAGGGAGAAAAAGTTTAAAATGTAAAATATGGGGAAGATGAATCAGCACAATTTTGATGCTGTTGGCTCCACCCACCAGTTTTAGTCATGCATCTTCCCCTTTTTCCTGCCATAATCATTCTCTGCACAAAGTTAGGATTATTTTACTGATCACTGAATGCCAGAAAGGATCCAAGTTACACTGTCTCAGTATCAGTGACACCCACATCTTGCAAATTTATATTGGATATGAAGATAATCACCTGTGACTTTGGGCAAGTAGGTCAACAGTTTATGGAGAGTTTCTGCAAAATACTGATGACAAAACACTGCAGCATCTTTACCACTGGTTGCATAGTGAACACTTTCTTGTCCCACAGCTGTCCAGAACCCCGCATTATCCCTTCCCACAACCATCCCATCACAGCCAGAAGCTTATCTATCTGAAGAGTCAGGTCTTCAAATAGGAAAATGTTGCATGATATTGAATAACAGCTCTATTTCTCCACATGCATACATTTTCCACAGTTAATCTTTCATTCCTGTGCCTCAGTCTCTGGGAGGATAAGTTCAGGCATCTCCATCTTGAAAATAGCTCTGTGTTGCCCAGACAGTTAGCTAAATTTGAGAAGCAATAGGTTATTCCCCAAAGGCATCGTAAAGGCTAGGGTCTCTGTTTGCCAAGAGAGTGCAATATCACATTTTACTGGCTGACATATGAGACATCACTTCTGCCAACACAACAAGATAGTTTTTGAGCCTGGGTGTATCCATACCCAAGCCTCATCTCAGAGCCCCACATTCACACATGCTTCCTAACCTCCTCCAGGTTTTGGGCCCTCATTTGTTTGTACATCTGGGATGGGAACCTCAGCAGCCCTGGGCCAGCTGAGCTCTGCTTTTGCTTAGCTTTTCTATATACTTTGGGTGCGAACCATGATGATTTTGCACGCTAACTAGTCCTTAATTACACCCATGTTTAGATTCCTCCTCCCCTTAGCTAAGCTGAGCTGAGCTCTCAGCAAGTGGTTCATGTTCCTGAACGAGTAGCAAGTGACTGGTCTTGCTGATAGAGAGAGGCCTATTTTAAACTGGGGCATTTCCAAGCTGTAAGACCTAACAGAGCCTGGCAGGTTTGTCTGTGGATGCAGGGGAGAATTTGCAAAGTGGAGCTGAGGGAGTTTGTTCAGAACTTGCTTGTCTTAAGGTCTGACCCCTGACTGACTTGACCTCACTAGCAGCTCTTACTTTCCCTTTAGGAAGGATGGAAGTGGGAGAAGAGGAAGGTGGAAGCATTATTCCTAGTTCAGGTTCCTGCCTTGTTCTTCATGGAGAGATAAACTGATCTGATACTCCATCTACAGGAGCTTCTCTGGCTCTAAAGGTACTGTTGCCAGATAATTTTTAAAGAAGTATATTGTTTAGTTTTAATTCTTTAAACTTAGGCTTAAGTTCATAGATAACTGTCCATATATATAATTTTTTTTTAAAGCTACTTTGGGAATACTTACAGCTAGGCTGATGCTGAGTGTCAGAACTTGGCTCTTTGAGATGCTGCAGGGAATACAGGGAGAAAAACTGCCTAGGGACTGCAAAAAAAAAGGCTCTTTAGCAGCCTATAGTGTCACTCCTGCTAAGTATTCTGTGTTTTTCCTGGGAAAACTGTTCTTATGGATCACAGGGCCTTGCTGAATGGACGACCAGTTGGGTATTTGATATTTTTTCAGAAGTCATGTATTTATAAAGTTAGAGATTGACAACAAACACTTCTTAACTTAAAAAGGTGAAATTGTGTGTTATGTTGGTGTATTCTCTTCCTTCCAAGTCCTTCCTTCCTCTAGACTATAAGTGTGTTTTCTACTTTAACTCTGTAATGCCAAAAGCAAGCTGAGATGGGTTGTTCTCTTTTCCAGCTTTTAGTGATTCTAGTCAAATACAAAGAGTTAATCTCTTCTGCATATGTTGAAACAAAACTTTCTTCTGGCTCAAGTGCTGCTTTGTTAAAGTCTGTCTTTTCTTTACTCTCTCTGCTTTTTGGAATCAAATTTATGGTTGCATCTCCACAGAGTATGAAAGTTTCTTTTTATTATTATTTTAAGTAAAAAATATAACTGCCGTGGTCTCCCACTTCCTGGATGACATTGGCAACTTTACTTGTGGCTACTGACATTTCAAGAGATCCATCTTATACAGGCAGTCTGTGTTTGGCTAAATTTAGCAAGCCATGGATCAAGTGGCAAGTATGTTCCACCCTGAAACCTATTTTTGGGAGGAACTCAGCATAGGCACCAAGAGGTTAAAAAGCTGTGTGGGGGAGAAATTAAAAAAAAAAAAAAAAAAGAAAAGACAAGAAGCAAAATATTTTGCAAGAATTGTTGCTATGTTCTGAGCTTCAGCTCTTGAACACTGTGGCTCTGAATCACGTTCACTGGGGAAACAGCTGCAGCTGTTTAAGATGCTACTGCTCCTCAGCTGTTTGTTACCTTCCTTTTGCAGGCTGGGGGCTGAACACAAACTTTCCTCAGCAGCTTAGACTTAATGCTACCCTTTCTAACCTAAGACAAATGAGACCCAGGCATGTACCCCTTTTCCCCAGCATCACTGGGGACTGCAGCAGGCCCTGCAAGAGGGTTGGGGTAGTGTAAGCAGCCCCAGAAAGTTTCTGTAACACGTTTGGATGGGCTGTGTTTATGTGTGCTGTGTGCCTGAGAGTCCTGACTGTACTCTGCTGTCCCTGACCATGAAATATGTTTCTACAGATTCAGTTCTGACTGGGTTAGTTAAAAGTGTTTTGAAAAATTGACTTGACTAAATCACAGAGAAACCATGGTGTGTACATGCTGGTCTGTGATTAATTGATGAGCACAGTGCTAACCAGATAAAAACCAGTTGTCAGCTCATAGCGGTGCATTCATATGGGTTGGTGCATGTTTATCCCAGCAGTTTGAACCCTGTTTTGTTTCTAGACGCTGTTTATTCCCTCCTGTAGAAGCATATGTTAGCCAAAAGGATTTGTAAGGCTGTCCTAGAACAGAGGTGTAGCACTGTGTGCCCATCCTCTCCCAGCTGCCAGGGCTGCCCTGGGCTGGAAGATGGAAAGCAGACTGCCTCTCTGGGAGCCCTGCCAGCGGCTGACTCAAGGTGAAGGATCTTGGAGAGCGGCTGTAATGGGTGAGAGCCGCGCCCGGTCTGGTTCAGCAGCACACCTGGTGCTGCCCGCTTCAGCAGGGCTCGGGAAAGGCACTGCTGTGTGCTGGCACAGCCCCCCGGCACCGTGCCTGTGGCTCAGCCCGCTGCAGCCAAACCAGCCCGGTGTGCTCACTGAGCTTTGAGGTCTCAAACTGCCCCAGCCTGTGCGGGTGGGGAGCTGGCACAGCCCCTCTCCCTCCCTGCTGGAGGAGAGAGATGGATGAAACTAGTCTGGGAGCAGGTGAGTCATGGGCTGGCTCCTTGCTTCCTCTTGGGGCAGCCTCTTGCCTGAAGATCCAGAGGCATGTCAGAGACAGGAAAGGGACAGTTAGTTTCTAGTGGGGATGCTGGGCTGGCAATCTGGAAGTGTAGGAGATTCCCAGCTGTGCTACTGGCCTCAGCTTCCCTGGGAAACAAAACAGAGATAATAATTACTCTGTCATGGATTTCGGGCTCTGGAATATTGAACATTACTTAAGGGAGTATTTTTGGGCCTATCACTTTTGTGTTTTTATTAGCAATACTGGCACTTAAAATGACAATAATCTGGGTATGTAACAGACTCTTCATTATGTAGCTGTTTGCTTTTTCCTTTACTGAGCCCAGTCAACAGGCAAATTAGTTCAGGATTTTCTGAGTCAGCTGTTAGTGCAGTGTGAGAGCAAGCATGATTAAGATTTTTTTTAAGTTCTGTAACGTAGAAAAAAAAGAAGTGCATTTGTTAGAATGCACTAAATAACTCCTTATTATTATGTCTTAACACTGAGATTTTGACCAACTTAAAAGGCATCATGGTAATGAAGAAACTAATGCAGTAAATACTTTTAGTGCCCAAGTGTTTAGAAGTATTTAGGAGCTTTGCTTTCCTAAGCATTCAGTACTCTTCTTTTTCACAAAAGTCATGAGAGCACGTGGTACTCAGCCTTGAAAACATCTTGATCTCTGCAAAACCAGATAAGGCCATGTTTATTTTGTATTCCTAGAGCTGGGGTAGCAAGGGGGGGAAATCTCATCCCATCCCATACCTGAAGGAAGCACACCTAATTTCTCCCCTTCATGGGAAAAGATCATGTATTCTCAAGCCACAAGCATCTACCCTGTAAAAAACCAGAAACCTGATTTAATAATGATACTTTTGTGAGCAGCCTTAAAATCCCAACAAAAGAAGACAGAATTAAAATTCTTGAAAAGTTTAATTCTTGGTCTTATTGGAGGCAACACAGATTGGAATACAATTTTCAGATCAGGCTCATCCTCCCCTATTTTCACTTTGGTGAAAGGGGCCATTTCAGCCCTCTCCTTGCATGAAGGATGCAGCAGTGTCGAAGAACAGAAAGAAATACTCCAAGGGTGCTTGGAAAGACTTTAATTCCTACCTTAATTTGGGATCTTCTCTATTCTATTTCAGCAAGGGCTGCTACCGACATGAATGGACTGTGGTCAAACTGCAAACAGACTAAACCTCACTGAAACTGGTGTGTAGGGAGAATCTGCACACACTGCTTCCTTTTAGAGGCAGAAGTAGGAAAGAGTTAAGATCCCTAATGCTACCTGAAGGTGGAAATATTGGAACCCCTCCCTCAAAAATGATAGGCAGCAGGGACTTCAGCTGGCTATTGACTTTTTCAAGTGTGAAAGGATTGAGGAAGGAAAAATGATGGTTTTCTTGTAATGACCGAGGAAGTCTGTCCTAATGGCTAGCTGCTACTGAACACTTTCCAGCTCTCCCCTTTCCTCTGTTCCTCCTTCCTGACTATGAAGTGAGCTGCCTAAGGAGACACAAACCCAGCATCCTTCATCTCCCTCCTCTTTCCCCCCCTTCCCCCCTCCTTTTCCCCCCCTCTTTTCTTTCCACCCTCCTTTCCCCCTTTTGCCCATTTCTGTTTTTCCCCTCTTTTTCTCTGTCTTTCCCTTCTTTTTCTCTCCCTCCTTTTTTTTTTTTTTTTGTTTGTTTGTTTGTTTGTTTGTTTGTTTGTTTGTTTTTCCCCAGTAGATCAGCTAGCTGTGGGATGGCAAGGATGGTCGTGCTGGCCTGAGGGAGAAGCTCAGCTGCAGACAGAGGTTGTGAGGATATAAGAGCCAGCGATCTGAGGGTGATTCTCAGGAAAACAAAATCTGCTGACTCTTGTGTTGGCAGCTGAAGCTGTTAATGAAGGGGCTGTGTATCTGCTGAGCAGATCTATTAATGCCTGGTATTGTCAGGCTTGCTCTCACACCAGCCTGTTACTGGAGGTGGCTTGGGAGCAATATACTGTGCTCAGCTGTTCACTCTGCAGGGCAGTAATTTCTGGCACAGAAAGGGTCAGTAGCCCACAACTGGCAGCGTTCTTGAGTCCTGCAGCAGGAATAGCCAGGGACACTGTCAAAAGTTTGAAAAGGCTTTTAAACAGAGTTTAAATGAATTTCAAAAGGTGACATGAGAATGTGAGCAAATACATCGCTTGTTTGATCTCTCCTGTGTTCATCATTGGAGGGGAGAAAAAAGGAATTTGTGCATTCTTTTCAAGGAATGGAGGAAACACCCCATTCAGCTACCAAATCTGCTTGTAATGGAAACTTACCACTCCCTACATTTTTGGCTGGCTGCAGAGGTCAGAAGAGGTAACAGTAGTATTGTGCTGGGTTTAGTGTTGCTCTGGTTCTGAGGAGGAAACTTAGTCTTGTCAATGTAGGCTGAAATAGTCTCTTACTATGGACACAAATGATACTTAATCCATTAACATTTCAGTGATAAATATCTCCTCATGTGGTAAAAGTCCTAGACAAGTGGCTTTGATAAAAATTAAGATGATTGTCTAACTGGAAACTTTCTATTTTCAAGGCACTTGGACTGTGTTGGTATATGACACTCGATTTGCTCTGACCAGTAAGTTCCCAGTGGGGTAATTTCTAAGGCTTCTCACTTGGTCCTTGTGGCCTGTTTAGAGAGCCCTTCAAAGCAGGCAGTGGGCTACTCCTAAATGCTGGTCCTGGCAGTGCTCTTGCAGCTGAGGCACTGCAGCTCCATCTGTGTTTCATGAGGGTCTTTTCTGTATCAGGAAGCCAGGTGTGAGCTCTCAGTGGGAGAGGAGAGGCTGCCAGGCCCTCAGGAAAGCTGGCAATTGGCTTGGTTTCCAGAAAAATCAGTGCTTGCGGGTAGTTTCTGTAATGAATCCCAGGAGCTCTTGGAAAATTATTTTCTCTGGTACCACCAGCTCAGCATCATCCTTCTGATGGCCTTAGTGGAAAGCAGGGTGGGAACAGGTTTGTCTCAGTGCCTACAACAAAGGCAGTGTTTCTGAGAAGTGTTGAGCTGTCTGCACATACGCAGGTTGGCTCTTCCATCTGTGTGTGACATGTGATGTTCAGGAAAGGTGAGGTGTGTAGCACTCATGTGGTGAGGAGAACCTGTGGCCTGTCTAGCCAGCATTTGGGGCACTGCTGTCCCAGAGTACCTGGCTCACAAAGCCCTGTTTGCTTCTGCAGTTTCTGCAGTTGTGGTAGAGAAGGGCCAAGTTTCAGGGAGGAAAAAAGTGGCCATGAGAATTTTAACTCACTAAAAAAAGACACAGACACTGCAATCTTTGCTATGACTCATCTGGGCTGTTACTTGAAAAAGGCAGGCTGAGCAGTTGAGGACCTCCTTACTCAAGGGAGCAGCACTCATTTGTGAACTCTCTGAAGCCCTGAAAGTAGAAATGGTATAGGTGAGCAGTTCCCATGCTGAGCCTCCGACCACTGATTTCCCTCCAACCACGGCCAGATGCAGCCAGCAGGTCACGGCTGGCTAGTTACTTCCCACCTGCTGCTTCCACTGCTGCTAAACAAGTTTGAGAAGTCAAAATCCAGCATATATGTTCTCATTCTCATCTTTCTCTTAACAGCAGATGATGAAATAGTTGCAGGAATATCAATAATTTCTGGATGACGGGGCTTTGCTCGGTAGTGAGTGTTGCTGATGGGGAGGGGTGTCTATAAAGAAAGCTGGTGTCTGCCTTATTAAAGTGTGAGTGGAGATAATTTCAAGATGTTTTGACAATGTTTTTCCCACTTGGAGCTTTATTACAGATTCACAGAGAGTCAAAGCACTGCTGTGAACTGCAGCAGCTTGTTCAGTCACCTCCCTTCAGTGAACAAGCCGTGCTCCCGCGGGGCCTTGCTGGGACATGAAAGTGCCGACACGCATGCTGGAAAACCTTCGCTGCCTCCTCCTCCCTGGGGATTAGGGACTTGTTGAGTCCTACGAGGAGAGGCTGTCCCCTCAGCTCAGCAAATGCTGGTACAGACTGGGGCAGGTCGGGGCTGTTCCAGTGTCCAGCAGCCCGGGCAGAGGAGCCTGGCTGTCCCCGGGCAGCGCTGCTGTTTGCTCAGGGAGCGGGAGCCGGGCGATAAGGCGTCCCTCGAGATAAAGGGTTTTGTTGTTTGCCTGCTGGGTCAGGGCTCGCTAGGTGCTCTGCATTTCTGGGCGTTAAGGGTGTAGGCCGCTTAAGAGAAATTTAAAAAGGGACTTTGA
Source organism: Oenanthe melanoleuca (assembly GCF_029582105.1). Taxonomy (NCBI): domain Eukaryota; kingdom Metazoa; phylum Chordata; class Aves; order Passeriformes; family Muscicapidae; genus Oenanthe; species Oenanthe melanoleuca. The sequence goes on along the minus strand of NW_026612898.1, from coordinate 8,716 downwards.
ATGGGCTGGGTCAAGGTGTCAGAGGGTTAACCAGAACAGTTCCGGAACTTGCTGGAGGGAGAAAGTTGTATAACATCACCTTACACCGAGTAAACCTCTTCCTCTGAGCCGGCCAGTCCTGTATGCGAGAGGGAAACAGTCGTGAAATCACAAAGCCATTGCCTGTTTAACGAGCTCTTTTTTTTTTTTTTTTTTTTTTTTTTTTAGCCGAGTTTTGCTGTGGTGTATCACCATTCTCAAGGCAGGAAAACAGATTGCTGGGGGGAGGTAGGAGCGGAGGAAAAAAAAGAAAGCACCAAAACCCGACCAGGATGCAGGCTCGGCAGTTTAACAGTGCCACCTCCTGGCTGGCCCCGGCAGGGAGGGGTGTCCCGGTCCCACTGCCGTGTCCCGCACCCACTCGGAACAGCAGCAGCCTGCGGTCCCACGCACGGATTTCTCACAGAGCGATGGGCGCTGCGGGGCTAAAAAGGGGAAAAATAGCTGCAGGTTTGAGCCTGGCCAGTGCAGCAGCCGGGAATGGTCTTTGCTGTGCAAAGGATGGCCCAAACAGGATTGTTCCGCTTAATGCAAGCATCTCGATTTTTTTCGTTTTGTTTGCATGTTTGTTTTGGTTTGGGGTTTTTTGTTGGATTGGATGAAAAGAAGCCCTGATCTTGCTTCCTCCCCCAGGGATGGGGGGGCCAGAACATAAAACGTTTTGATTCACAGTGGGGTTTTGATTCACAGGAGAGGTCTCTGTTGGTAAGGTCAGATCAATTGTCCAAATGCTGGTATTTAAACTTCATGTTAAGTAAAAGCAAAAAAAATTAAGAAGGTACTTAGAAATGAAATCACCTTTTCTATGTCACTCTTGTAAAGATTTCTCCTTAGAAAAGGCCGTATTTTCCTGGTTTTAGGGGGTAGCCATTGTCCCATCCTCTTGGTGTCTGATCTGTTGGCACAGGCTGCTGCACAAGGCAGCATGGATGGAAGCAGGTAGTCCTGCTAGGACTGCACTGGGTACTGCTGCAAATACCTCCTGAGCCAGGATGATGTGAGGATGTGCTCCTCCTCGAGATGGGGAGGGGATCAGCTAGAACTTGCCTGGGACTGAGGAGCTGTAGCTTGGAGTACTGTGGAAAAAGGAGCCCTTAGGGATGCCAGTAGAACAGGGTCTCACCTTTGGAGGGCACCTTGGTTTCCCTAGAGGGCTAGATTCACAAAATTATTTTTGCTGTTGCAGTTGAGTTTCCATGAAGCTAAGCAGAATTCAGGACTCCCTTGCAGGTGAGCAGCAGTCCCACAGCAGTTTAGGTGTCTCTTAACCTCCTGCCTTGCTTCCTTACTTGTGGCTACAGAACTTCTATGACCCTTGCAGTCCAAGAAGAAAGCCCAAGGCAGAGGTGAGCAGCTTTCTGCTGGTGTGGTTTGTGAGCAGGTGTGCAGCAGAGCAGAATTAACCTCATGTGGGTGCAAGGGAGGGAAGGGGAGTGCACAGCTGAGGTGGCACAGGCATGAGCACCACTCCAGGGTCCTTGGTGCTCTGCTCTGCATGCTGTGTTTCTGATGGCTCCCAGTGCAGCTGGGGCAGGCCTTCATCAGCTGGGTGCACTTCCTGAGGCACATCAGCTGCTTCAATGTGGTCTCATGAGCAATCAGACATGTACAGGACCTTATAGGTACAGGCAGCTTTTCCATCTCTAAGGAAACAATTTATCTTTGCAGACATTCCAGTAACAGCATGGGTGTTGGGTTTTATTTTCTCTAGATGGTACAAAATGTAATCACTTATGCAATACGGCAGACTGGGTTTCTAATCTTCCCTCTGATGTACCACTTTGGCAAGTTCTTTGGATTTATATCTGTATTTCACAGTGTTCCCCATCCTCCTCTCTTTCATCTCATTCTATGGTGTTTCCTGTCAGTATAGTCACTATTGAAGAAGGAGAGGAGGCAGAAACATCTTGAAATTGCTGTGGTGGAAAAACCTGGTAGTGTGGTAGTGCCTCCTGAGCAGCACTGTGGTGGGGCAATGCTGAAACCTTAGGAGTGATTTTGATGTGAGCAATGTTGTACCCTGGGACCTCAATCCTTCAGCCCAGCTGAAGGTTTTGTGGTATGAGTCAGGCCAGAGAGTCTTCTGAGCCTAAAATAAGTAAATAAAACTATACTGCAAGTCCAGTGTCTTGACACAACCAGGAAATCCTTCAGCCAGTTTTGCTGCTGAAGGCCCCATATTGTCAAGGTACAACTTTATAGTTTTGGATATTCTTTCAAACAGCTTGTGGTGAGTCTTTGTCATACCAGTCCTCTCTGCTGTGTGGTCCCAGTCTGTGTCTATCCTCCATTTAATCCATTTTTTAGCCACTGCTCTTTCCAGATGAAAGTATTTTGCTTGATCTGGCTATATCCTCTGATTTCAAGCAGAAAGTCTTCAAAATTTAATTGTCTGTTAGCTCAGTCTCACCTGTGTTTGGGCTTTCATCCTAAAGGGAAGGTAAACCCCAGAAAATTAGCAGAGAAACTACCTCTCAATACTGAGGTGGGTATCAGTTATATGAAGAGAGTATATTTCAGTCAAGCCAACATAGTCCAACTGTGATAACAATTCAGGGAAAATTTTCTAAGATTGATCTTTTTAAGATTTCTTTTCCCTCTACAGAATACTCTGATGTGAGATACCCAAGAGTCTACTTGAGTCTTTTTCTTAGCTTGGCTGTACTTGGGGTTTTTTTCATATTACTTTTTTTGTTGGCCAGTGGGAGCAGTTTGCTATTGTAGACAACACTATAGAAGTGGAGTGTGTGAGCAAGCAACTGTGATTTGGAGGTGAAAGACTCCTGCAGTGTTATTTGCTTCCCACCTTCTGCAATTGCAGTACCAAAGCTCATTGTAGTAGTGGCTCTAGGCCTGTTTGTTTGTACTCATCATCCACAAGGTACCAACGTTTTTCTGAACTCTTATGCTTATTGTTATGTGTTTACCCTTGGAGATGACAAAAGAGTTAGGAATGGAAAAATATTGTGTGTTCCTGATCTGGGTCTGTAGTTCCCTAGGAATCCAGGGAGGCCTTGAATTTGATGTTGCTTTCCTGTTTTTTTGGGAGCAGACCAAGCTATGAATAATAAATGCAAGCTCTGGGGCAAAACAGTTTTCCATTCATAAAATTCAACATTAAAGACTGAACAGTAATTTCTTAGCCTGCTGCAAAGCAATAGGAACTCCATGTCAGGACCAGAGAGCTATTGACAGCTTCTTCAGCTTTTGCTGTGCCACAGTTAATGAATTGGCTCATCTTTGATTTTTATGTAGATAGAACAAAGATGTCTCCAGCTAAGTGATGCAGATTAGTGTAGTTTTCAATCTGAGGAGTTTGAACTTGGAAAAATAAAGGCAAAGCAAGTCCCTTTCTTCTGCTGGCTTCTCTCTTGGCTTTCAGAATGAGAAATAGCTGGGGCATAACTTGAATAAATCAGAAAGAAGGAGGTGATGAAAGTTGTGGTATTCTGTTTGGGGCTGAATCAAAACTTACTGTGTAGATACTGAAGTTTCTGCTTCAGTGATGACGGTGTGAGAAATCAAATCATAGGACACCAATAAGTTTCTGTAGTCTGGATCCTGCATTTATTTGTATTTCAGCATCTGAGGGGTCCTGTTGGAGCCCAGGCAGAACATTGCAGAGAGGGAGGGGTAAGTTGCTGTCAGTGGTGCAGTGATTGAGGAGGATCTCTGATTTGAGTGCTCTTGTAAAGAGCATCTCAAGCATTCAGTAGGGAAATCTGATTGTGACTTGCTCTCCTCCCACCCTGGAGCAGGCTGTTGCTCTCTGAACTGATGACTGGCAGGTAGTAGAAGGAGGTGAAGGTTTGCAAGGGGCAAGACAGCATCCTGGATCAAAGTGTTTGTTTTTTCAAGGTAAAGCTGCATTAAATTGGGGAGAAACAGACCAGCAACAGTGAAGAATATAATCTGTGCATTTTATCACTCTGCTAAACCCAGCTGTAAAATTTACCATAGGAAGGCTAATAAAATGGGAGCCACACAAGCAAACAGAGGGCATGGGATTATCAGCAAACATTTATTTTGGCTCTGGTGGAGCCACTCCCCTGATCAAAGAGGTTGGAGTTTGAACCTCTTTTAAGTTGTTCTCTGCTTGGAGTGGGAGTGCCCTGATCTTGCATTGATGGCGTCAGTATCGTCTGTGCAGCTGTGTGGAAGAGAGAAAGTATCAGGAGGGACAGGGAAATTGTGTGAGGCTGCTTTACTGCAGGGTGAGACAACAGAAGCTTATTTTACCTTTGCCAGCAACCGCCTGGTTTAGGAAAACAACCTTAGGCTTATTGTATAACTAGATGCTATAGGAATTATCACAGACCCAACAGGGAATGCTTTACCATTTGCAGGCTCATGTCTGGCAGACTGAGTAGCTTTGTAATCCTTATCAACAAAATAGCCCGCTGGCAGAAATCACCTTGAGCCCCAGGCTCTACCCTTCCTAGCCTCTTCTGTGACTGATCTCTTTGTTCAGGGTTCCTCCTTTCTCCTCCAACAAAAGTTGCTTGAATCCCTCTTGCCAATGAATCTCTTGGCTGAAATGAACATCTCCACTCTGATCCTTTCAGGCTCCGTGGTTGATATCTGTGGAGAGGGGGCTCACCTGGTGAATGTGGTGTCCCTGTTCAGTCTTGCTGGCTGGAGTAATACATAAAGTACATGGGTGAGGAACAGAGTAGTCTCATGAGAGAACCAGAGGTAGAGAAGGCTTTTATGTTCTCAGGAATGGGATCTTTCTATGCAAACATCTTGCATCTCACTTTATGCATTAAGGGCAAAACAAAGGCAGCTTTATTTCTGACTTTCCATGGGTTTTTTTTTTTCCTCTTAATTGGTTTCATCCATTCCATATTTCTTTTATTTATATTGTACTCTATTGGGGAGATTGTTGTAGACACTTGTGTGCTTGAGTTCAGATTGATTTTAAGGCCAACTCATAATGGTGTTTGCACTAGGGAGGCAAGAGGGAAGCTGGGCTTGAATGTAGCTCTCGTGGTATGAATGGCTCTCCTTCCTGGGTCAGGGCAGTGCCGAAGCACCAGGGAGACCTCCTGCCTCCCTGCTGAGCAGCAAGGGAAGAGAGCACACAGCAGGAAGGTAACTTTCTGGGTGGCAGACTGCAAAGGATTGCTCCATAATATATGTTTTACAGTTCTTGTTTTTAAATAGCTCCACATTATCCAGCCAATGCTAGGCCAGAATCCTTGTTTTTGAGGCCTCCTGGAGGTGTGGGTGTTGAGAGGAAATGGAAGCAATCTGTAAGGCTGACAGAGCAATTCAAGCAAGATTTCACCCTTGCTCTTCCAGGATAACCTTCCAGTGTGACCTTCTGCCCTCATATCTGCCACAGTCAGCATTCTTGCACTGCATGAGGAAGGTCCTGCATCCATATGTGAGGTCTGGGAAGGCTTTCCTGTTCTTGGCTGGTTGATCCCTGTAGCATATCCCATCCTATTGCTGCACAGAAATGAGGGTCTCAGCATTTACAGCCCTGTAAGGAGTCTGGGTGAGAGCTGGATTTGTGGGTGTACCTTCATACTGAAGCAGGGATGTGCTGGTATGAAGGAATGGTGGGAGATCTGTTCATGTCTGGCAGTCTGGGACTTTGCCTGCTGGGACACAGAAGTCCCTGTGACTGGGGCGTGCATGACTTGGTGGAAACATTGTACATCAGCTTTAGCTGATCAGTGAGTGTTTTTGAAGCACACTGATCATTGTGTTTGCCTGAGCTCTGTGGGAACTGCTGGGGAGCAGACTGAAGCATTTGTCAGTCCTGGGAAGGTTACTTCAGAATGATCCATGAAAGAGATTGGCGTCTGTGCTCTAGGTGGATTCTTCTTCATGGTCCATTACATGAGAGCCGATAGTAAAGATAAGTTCATACTTTACCTTCCCTGTGCCTTTTGGGACAAAAACTTGATTTCGGTTGGAATAGCACCATTTAGATGTTCCTGCTCCCCCTACTCTCTTTTCTCATGCTGCAAAACACCATCAAAATAACAAAATGCAACCACACTGGGATTATTTCTGGGCTGCACTGGAGAGCGTAGGAGATGGTATATGAGAAATTTTAGCAATGGATCTTTATGGAAAGAGTAGCATCTTTCAACATAATAGAGGTAACAGCAAAAAGACACTTCCAATTCAGACAATCTTGCCAGCAAGGGCTGAGAATCTGGCCCAGAATCTGACCATGGGGCTCACTTGTGCCTCATACCCCTCACTTCAAGGAGATGTGGAAATGTGCAGATCTTTGTTTTAGCAAAGCCCCACCACCTTCTTGCTCAGACTGCACATCCCTGGAGGATATTGCTCTCACCTGTGCACACCTGAGCTGTGTTCAGAGCCTAGTTGTTGCTAGAGAGCCCTTACTAAGGTTTTTGAGGCTCCTTCAGAAAGATAACTGCAGTAGCTGCCAGATGCCCTAGAATTCAGGTGTGAGAGCATGAATATACCACTGATCTTCTGGGACAGCAAGGGATTCTTTTGCTGTGCTGGGATCAGTGAAGATGAACTCTGGTTATGTTGCTTGACCATGCCAAAATGATGCCTGATTAGAAACAGGAATTCAAGGAAGAAACCAAGGCAATTCTTAGGCAGCAGAGATCTTGAGCTACCAACCCCTGAATGATCTTTAGAGAGCAAATCTCCCTCTCTCTGTGGTATGACAAATATATCTTTCTCCTGCTATGGAGAAAGCTCCAGGATAAGAGGTGGAATGTGGTTTTAAGATGTAGTCTTGGTTTTTCAGTTTAATTCCCATAGAAGAAGGGCAAGTAGTTTTTGTTCAGCTGGTGCTGGGCGTGAGGCTCTGCAATGTTCATGTGTGAGGGGTCAGAGGATCTCAAGGGCCAGAAGTCTGATGCTTTAGAGATTGAATTTCTATTTTTTTGGTCAGCTGAGACCTCTTACAGCTTATTCTGCTACAGATGCTTTGGGGGAGCCTCTGTACTATGTGGAGGCAAAATCTGGTTCGTTTGTTTTGGTGGGCCTGGGGGGGGAGCTTCAGATATGCTCAAGACTATAAGGAGCCTGGTGAATTTGGTTAAGATCTTGGCTATTATGGGATCAGTTTCAAATACAAGTGCTTGAACTAGCACTGTGTCTGTTTTTAATCTGCTGAGTCTTTCATCAGGTAACAGACCAAGAAGCTTGGTGGCAGGAATTTGGGTTTTAGTCATCCTTTTGTTGTGTGATTGCAGTGAAACAGAGCTGAGCAAGTGGACTTTTTTTGTGAATGCTGCTGCTGAATGGAATTTTGTTAGCTTCTCCTCTAAGTATGGCTCTTCTGATATCTCATGGCAATCATGGAGGTCAGATGAATTTGAAGAGCTGCTGGCATGAGGAAAAAAATACAGTACCTGTGTCTATACAGTGATACTAATTTAGTATTTGTGTGGACCTAAAATGCAGCAATGATGATGTATTGGATAAATTGTTTCCAAAACCGCATAATTTGAAACCTGATTTGGGGAGTAGTGATCAAAGCTGTGATGAACATTTTGGCCTTCTCTCTTTTCTTTTTTCTTCTTTTTTCCCCTCTCCAAACTAGGGTGCAATAGAAATGGGCTGAAAGTGCAGTGTATTTATTGTGTTCTATCCCATCTTGTGTGCTTGCTGGTTCACATTCAGCTGTGGTAAGCCTCCCTGTGTGAGCAGGTCTCAGACTTGCTCTCTGTTGCTGGGATAGCAGGGGAGAGTTTTGCTGCACAAGAAGAAAACAAGAGACTCTCCCTTGCTGCTAGTTCTTGGCTGCTCTGAGGTGTTGGTCATCTGTGCACCAGGGATTCTTTGGCTGCTCAGGAATTTGTTTGAGCTGCAGAATGTGGGTGTGTAGGATGGAGGCCACATGTCAGAGCTCCTGGGTGGCCAGATGTGAGCCACAGCTGCCCTAGCTGTATATGCTGAACCTCTCCAACATGAGGCATGCAGCCCAGTGCTTGTGACCAGCCTTTGTAAACTTGTGCTCAGCTCCAGGAGCCTCCTATGTCTCTGATTCCTGCCCATACTTTTTCAAATCATACTCAACCCTACCTCAGGGCAGAATCCCAAACAGGTGTCTGCACTCTCCAACCCAAGATCCTAATCCCATGTGCTGCCCTATGCTCGGTTATCTATCTACCCATCAGCTATGCCAGCTACAAAGGCTCCTGGAACGGATGGTTTGGGCATGTGCTGAATATAATTTGTGTTACTTATCCTGGGGCTTCAAAGCAAGGAACAATTTGTCCTCTGAATATAAAATGTGTAAACATGACTGATACCTCATACTTAAAATGTGCTCTTTGAACTTGTTTCCCTCATCAACCCCTTCCCCCCTTAAACTTTGGAGAGATCGTAGAATCATGACAAAAAATGAGAAAAAAGACTTTTTCATTATGAATTTATTGAGAAGCAAGAAAAGCCCATAGCCTAGGTACAGAATGATTCACACATCACTTAAAAGACATTACAGAACAAAAAATTCCAGGTAGACTCTAGAAGACTAGAATGAGTCTAGTGACAGGACATCAATCACTGGGATAAAGGCATGTTCATCCTGTTTGCTTTTGTTCTGTGGTTATAACAAAAGCTGTGCTAGTGGAATCTCCAGACAGGCTCCAGAGAAGATTTAAGATGTTAAGTTCTGTAACTGCATAATATGTGATATATGTGAAAGTCATCTTCTAGCCTGTGTTAG